>NC_062567.1:18903033-19165533 GCF_022837055.1 Prionailurus viverrinus
GGCATGGGGGAAAATTGTGGCCATGGACCAGATTATTTCTTGGCTTTTTGTTGTTGTTGTTGTTGTTTCAGGAGTGGCAGGAAGTTGTTGGAGAGGATGCTTGGATGGTCATTCCTCCTCTCAGCCAGTAGTGAGCCTTTTGGTAACTACCTCCCCTGTATTTTTTAAAAAAAATTATTTATTTATTTTGGGGGAGGAAGGAGCAGAGAGAGAGAGAGAGAGAGAGAGAGAGAGAGAGAGAATCCCAAGCAGGCTCTGTGCTGTCAGTGCAGAGCTCAGCATGGGGCTTGATCTCACGATCCACAAGATCATGACCTGAGCCAAAACCAAGAGTCAGACGCTTAATCAACTGAGCCACCCAAGCATCCCAACCTCCCCTGTATTTGCCTTTCTCTTGACTTCAAAAAGATGAAGAGGTTTGTTGCCTTCAGTTGCCCAACCCCTTAGGACCTATGGTAGATGACACTCATTATGACTTCTCTGGTTTGGATTGATCTGAGCCACTGAGAACGTAAGATGTAATTTTAGAGAGTACCACCTTAATGATTGGGAGTCGCACAGTATCGACTTCCGCTCGGGTCATGATCTCACGGTTTGTGGGTTCAAGCCCCACATCGGGCTCTGGCTGACAGCTCAGAGCCTGGAGCCTGCTTTGGTTTCTGTGTCTCCCTCTTTCTCTGCCCCTCCCCCATTCTCTCTGTGTGTCTCTCTCTCAAAAATGAATAAACATTAACAAAAATTTTTTTTTATTTTATTTTTTTTAAAAATTTTTTTTTCAACGTTTATTTATTTTTGGGACAGAGAGAGACAGAGCATGAACGGGGGGGGGGGGTGGGCAGAGAGAGAGGGAGACACAGAATCGGAAACAGGCTCCAGGCTCTGAGCCATCAGCCCAGAGCCTGATGCGGGGCTCGAACTCCTGGACCCCGAGATCGTGACCTGGCTGAAGTCGGACGCTTAACCGACTGCGCCACCCAGGCGCCCCAACATTAACAAAAATTTTAAAGTCACGCAACAGTAGAAGGAGCTAGAAAGATGAGTCTCAGACATAAGCTTGAGAAGCATGCTGCTCTAATTCAACCCCTGCTTTTTAGCTAGGTCTTCCAGTTGGCCGTTCATTCCAATCTCATGCATGTCTCAAAGAGGTCCTGTGGTCACATATCCCCATGCCTCACAGGCATCTTGTGTAGAAGTTTTCCAACGTTTTAAACCTAAGTCATTTATTCCTGTTCCGTCTGTAGTAAAAATGACAAACAGTCGTTGAGTCCTCCCAGTCCCAAACTGCATGTGGAATGATATGTAAAGGAAAGGGTATAAGCTCTGATGTCAGATAGACCTGAGTTTGAATCCTGGCTTCACCACTTACCAGCTGTGTGACCTAGGGCAAGTCATTTAACCTCTCTGGATCCGGCTCTTCGTAGCTCGAAGTGGAGATCGAATGCCGATCGCAGCGGGTAGTTATATGAGTTAGATGAAATGACAGATGTGACCGTGACTGGCATGCGTTATGCGTTCAACAAATGCCCTCGACCTGTGTGTTATTTTCAGATATGCCCTATGTCCAAGTAATTAATTTGCATTGATTCTGTTGCTTGTGTAGCAGGTGACGTCAGCAAGGAAAGAGTTCATTACAATTAAGGAAGTCTTTGGAAATCGAGTTACAGCCTGAAGATTGGACTCCAGGAGATGGAATTATTTTGCAACCTAAGATTAGTTCAGTGAAAAAGATTAATGAGTCACATTATAGAATCAGCTCAAGCTAATGACAAATGAAAATGTTCTGGTTTTTAGCTAGAGTTGATTTAATAATATTTGTGCAATAACAGCATTATATTCAAAGCCTGTTCTAGCAAATTGGCCTTTACCCAGAGCTTTCCTCTCAGAGGTGAGGTCATTCTTATCATCTGACTGGCCACTTTGGGGACAGAGCCCTCGAGGGTGCAGTTTCAGGGCTGGCGAGAAGCCCTCCAATTCTCAAACACCCTGCTCTGTTTCTTTCCTCTTGGGATGCGACGAGGTGATTGAAGCTTTCACCTACCTATTTGCCATGATTTAAGTCATCTGCGAGAATCACAGATGAAGCCAGACTCAGGCATTAATACCTTAATCGGCAGTGATTCATCTGATTAACCCTGGCAGAAAGTACAGTCCTGGGGTAAGTAGTTTGGGGGAAGAACAAGTCAGAGTAGGAGAGGCAGAACCCTTGGGGAAAGGTGGGTGGGGTACAGGGGCTCAGCAAGTGCTGGTGAGGGGTTATTTATTACCCCAAGCTGCCAGAACACTGTTTGAGTTTCAGCTGGTATTTGGGTCAATTATGCCTCGTTCTGACATTACTGTTTTCATATTTCTGTCATCCCCACTAGGCTATAAAATCTTCAAGGGAAAGGAGCTTCCCTTTCATATCTCTCACTTTCCCTCCGAGTGCCGTCCTTGTGTCTAGGAGGCATTCAATAAATGCCTGTTGAATGAATAAGTAAGTCAGTGGAGGTAAAGGGGATATTCAAAGTGAAATGAGGAGGCATTGAACAGTATCTGGTGTTTTGTTGTTGTGGTTGTTGTTTTAACCTAGGTCTGGATTTCGTAATTCTGTGTTCATTTGTTGCTTCAGGTAAACTACCCTCCTGTGAAGTCTTTTCTGTTTTCTGCCCAGATTTGGGTCTCCCTACCCCTTCCTTTACCATCTTCCTGCACATCACCTCCAGTATGTCTGAGCAGGCTCACCTCCCATGTGAACTCTACGGCTGTCTCTGCTTCTCTGTTTTTATTGAAATCCTGGCATCCACTCTGATGGTGTTCAGAGTGACCAAGAAATCCGCCATCTGACTAGTATCACCTGAGCAAGAAAGAATCGGGGATCATCATGCTTACGGAGCGCTCTAGTCTTAAGTTGAAGTTACAGCGGGAAAATCAAGTCGCTAATAGAGGCAAACAAATGTTGAACACGCCCACTATATGGCAAGACTGGAGATGGAGTTACCCAAGACATGTGCTGCAGGGGACCACTGAAAGCTTTTGGGCGCATGAAAATTTTGTTGCCCTGAACAATCTCTAAAATTTGTTCCGGAATACTGGAATGGTTTTCTATTGCAGAAAAATTCATTTCAGTGTTTCTTTTGTTGAAATGCATTGTGTTGGTTCTTTCCCCCTTGTTTTCCTATGGAGGACACTGTATTCAGATATTTTTTTGTAATCGAAACTTTTGTCTTGAGGTAATGGTATATTCGCATGCAGTTTTTAACAAATGATACAGAGAGATCCACGTACTCTTTATGCAGTTTCCCCCGATGGTAACATTTTTTAAAACCACAATGCAGGGGCACCTGGGTGGCTCAGTCCATTGAGCATCTGACTTTGGCTCAGGTCATGATCTCACTGTTCATGGTTTGAGCCCCGTGTCAGGCTCTGGGCTGACAGCTCAGAGCCTGAAGCCTGCTTCAGAGTCTGTCTGTCTCTCTCTCTCTCTCTCTCTGCCCCTTCCCCATTCTTAAAAAAATAAAAACATTAAAAAAATTAAAACTACACTACAGTATCACAACAGGGTATTGACGTTGATACAGTCAAGATGCAGAACATTTCCATCCCCAACAAGGTCCTTCATATTGCTATAAAAATAGCCACCCCCAGTTTCTCCCCAGTTCACCCTCTTAAAAAAAATTTTTTTTAATGTTTATTTATTTTTGAGAGACAGAGACAGAGCATGAGCAGTGGAGGGGCAGAGAGAGAGAGGGAGACACAGAATCGGAAGCAGGCTCCAAGCTCTGAGCTGTCAGGCAGAGCCCGAACGAAGGACTAGAAAGGCTAGAACTCAGAAGCTGTGAGATCACGACCTGAGCCGAAGTGGGTCGCTAAACTGACTGAGCCACCCAGGCGCCCCACCCCCTTTTTAATCCCTGGCAACAACTAATCTGCTCTCCGGTTCTGTAATTTTGTCCATTTCAAGATGGTTATATACATGGAATCATATAGTCTGTCACCTTTGGGGATTGGCTTTTTTCACTCAACATAAGTCTCCAGAGATTCATCCAGGTTGCTGTGTAGCTCATTCCTTTTTAGTGCTCTGGTATGGACGTATTGCGATTTGTTTCACCATCCATCCATTTCTAATTTCGGGCTACTGGACATAAATCAACTGTAAATATTTCTGTGTAGGCTTTGCTGTGAACCTACGTCTTTATTTCTCTGGGATAAATAACCAGGAATATTGATTGCTGGCCGGTATGGTAGTTACACGTTTAGGATTGTTTTGTTTTGTTTTGTTTTAAAGAAAGTACCAAACCATTGTCCAAAATGGCTGGGCCATATTACGTTCCCACTAACAATGTGTGAATGATCCAGTTTCTTAGCTTTTGTGGCAGCATTGGTGTTGTCATTATTTTTTATTTTGGCCATTTTGATATGTGTGTAGGGCTATCTCATTATGGTTTTAATTTGCGTTTCCCTAATGGCTAATGATGTTGAACATCTTTTTATATGCTTATTTGCCATTTTTATATCTTCTTTGGTGAAGTGTCTCTTTATGTCTTTCGCTCATGATTTAATTGGATTTTTAATTTTTTTTTTAACTGTTGAGTTTTGAGAGTACTTAATATAGTCTAGATATTAGTCCCTTGTCACATGTTATTCGCAAATATTTTTTTTTCCTGGTCTGTAGCTTGCTTTTTATTTTCTTAGCAGAGTCTTTCATTGAGCAGAAGTTTTTAAATTTTATGAAGGCTCATTTATCAATTTTTACCTTGTGGGTTATGCTTTTGGTGTCACATCTAAGAAATCTTTGTCTAGATCCTGAAGATTTTTTCCTACTTTCTTTTCTAAAAATTTTACGGTACTACATTTTACTTTTAATTTTGTGGTACACTTTTAGTTAATTTTTCGGTAAAGTGTGAGACAGATTGAAGTTTATTTTTTTGCCTGTGGATGTCCAATTGCCCCAGCGCCATTGGTTTAAAAGGCTATCTTTTCTCCATTGAATCGCTTTTGCACCTTTGTCAGAAATCAGTTGGGCATGTTTGTGTGGGTCTATTTCTGGGTTCGCTACTCCGTTACATTGATCTCTGTATATATTCCTTCACCAGCAGCATCCTGTTTTGAATACAGTATCTGTACAGTATGTCCTGAAATCAGGTAGATGGATCCCTCTTACTTTCTTCTTTTTCAAAATGATGTTAGCTATTCTAGTTCCTTTGCCTTTACAGATAGCTTTTTGTATAATCTTGTGTAATGTTTGCAAAAAAATCTTGCTGGGATTCGGGTAGAAATTATATTACATCAATTTGGGGAGAATTGGCACCTTTACTCTGTTGAGCCTTTCAATTCATGAACACGGAAGCTCTCTGGTTTCTTTCATCAGTGTTATGTAGTTGCTATCGTACAAGTCCCACACGTGTTTCGTTCGATTTACACTCAATGTTGAATTTTTTGAGAGGTTGTAAACGATATCGCGTTTTTGTATTGGGTATCTATGTGTTCATTGCTGGTATGTACAAATACACCTGATGTTTTCCCACCTCTATTGAGAAATAATTGAGATACATCACTGTTTTAAGGTTAAGGTGTGTGGCATGGTGGTTCAATTTACATATGTTGTGAAATGACTACATAATAGGTTCTGCTAAGGTCCATCTTCTCCTATAGATGCAATTAAAAAAAAGAAAGAAAGAAAAAAGGAAAACATTTCTTCTTGGGATGAGAACTCGTATGATATACCTTCTTAATAACTTTCTTATATATCCTACGGCAGTGTTTGCTGTAGTCTTCATGTTGTAATTACATACTTACTGCTTACTCATCTTATAACTGGCCGTTTGTACTTTTTCATCACCTTCCTCTGATTTCCCCTCTTGCCACTTGCTGCCTCTGCTAAACCGTAAGTCTGATCTCTTTTTCTATAAATTAGATTTGTTGGTTTTTTAAAATGAATTTCTATGTGTTTATCTTGTATCCTGATTAGCTCTGAGAGTCTCTTGTAGATTTTTTTGGACATTTATATGTAAAAATCATGTCATCTGCAAATATGGACAGTTTTATTTCTTCCTTTCTTGTCTGTAATCTCTTTTTTTTTTTCTTCATTTTTCTTGTCTGAATACCCTGGTTAGAACTTCTAGCACTATGTTGAGTAAGACTCGTGAGACTGAATATCCTTCCCTTTTTCCCAATTTTAGGAAAACAGTCTTTTATCATTAAGTACAGGCTGGCTCTGGATTATTTTTAGGTGTATTTTATCAAGTAGAAGAAGTTTCCCTCTATTCCTAGTTTTCTGAGGGCTTTTACTATGAACGTGTCTTAAATTTTATCAATGTCTTTTTCACCAGTTGATATAATCATGTAACTTTTTCTTTAGCCTGCTAATAGACTTATTTTAAAATGTTGAACCAGCCCTACCTTTCTAGAATAAGCCCCACTTGTTTCTGGTGTCTAATTCTTTTTATATATTACTATTTACTAATATTTTGCATCTATATTAATGTACTGTATTCTGTATCTTTATTCGTACTGTCTTTGATTATGGCAGTAAGGTACTACTACCTTCATAAATCAATTGGGAAGTGTTCTCCCCTTTTCTGTTATCTGAAAGAGATTGTGTACAATTGGTGTTAATTCTTCTTTAAAAGTTTGGTAGAATACTTCAGTGAGGTGCCTAGGCCTGGGAATTTCCTTTTTGGAGATTTAAAATTGCGAATTCAATTTCTTTCATTGTTAGAGGGC
Organism: Prionailurus viverrinus; assembly: GCF_022837055.1. Classification (NCBI taxonomy): domain Eukaryota; kingdom Metazoa; phylum Chordata; class Mammalia; order Carnivora; family Felidae; genus Prionailurus; species Prionailurus viverrinus. The sequence continues at coordinate 18,909,736 of NC_062567.1, forward strand.
TGTCCAAATGATCTATATCTTGTTGGATGAGTTCTGATAGTTTGTGTTTTTCAAGGAAGGGATGCAGGTCATCTAAGCTGTCAGATGTATGTGTGTAGAGTTGATGGCATCCACCTGCTGCTACTTTGCTGTCCGCAGGCTCTGTAGTGATGTTCCATGTTCCATTCCTACATATATTGGTATTTTTTGTCTTTTTTTCAGTTTTGCTACAAGTTTGTCGATATTTTTCAATGGGTTTTTGTTTTACTCCCCTCTCTCTTTCTCTCTCTGTTTTCAATTCATTGATTTCTGCTATCCTTATATTCTTTTCCTTCTGCTTGTTTTGGATTTATTTTGCTTTTTATTTTATAAAATATATATAAATATATTTATTTTATAAATCTATTTTATTTATTTTGCTTTTCTTTGTCTACGTTTTTGAGTTGGAAGCTTAGATCATTAATTTGAGACTTCTTTTTTTCTGATCTCTGTGTTTAGTACTATAGATTTCTTCCTTCACATTTTTAGTTTATTTATATTTTCAGAGAGAGAAAGAGAGAGAGAGAGAACAAGGGAGGGGCAGAGAGAGAATCCCAAGCAGGCTCTGCACTGTCAGTGCATAGCCCAACCTGGGGCTCGAACACACAAACCATGAGATGTTGACCTGAGCCGAAAACAAGAGCCGTCCACTTAACTGACTGAGCCACCCAGGCACCCCTAAGTTTTCCCCTTCCCATTGCTTTAGCTATGTCCTACAAATTTTGATACATTGCATTTTCATTTTTATTTAGTGCAATGTATTTTTAAATGTACCTTGAAACTTTCTTTTTGACCCATAGATTACTTAGAAATGCATTGCTCAGTTTTGAAGTGTTAGAGATTTTCCTATTATCTTTCTGCTATTGATTTTTAGTTTCACTTCATTGTGGTTGGAGAAAACACTACAAAACTTCAATTCTTTTAAGTTTTTTTGAGGCTTGTTTTATGACCCAGAATTTGGTCTATTTTCATATCTTTCATAGGCGCTTGAAAAGAATGTACATTTGGCTGTGTTGAATGGAATGTTCTATAAATGCCTATTAGATCCTGTTGATTGATGGTGTTGTTAAGTTCTCCAATATCCTTGCTGATTTTCTGTGTAGTTGTTCTAATGATTGTTGAGAGTGAGGTGTTGACATTTCTGACTATAAATTGAATTTATCTTTCTCCTTTCAGATTTGTCCATTTTTGCTTCACATTTTGCAGCTTTGTTGTTTGATGCATGCATATTTAGGATCACTGTGTCCTTTTGGTGGAATGACCCTTTTATCATTATATAATGTTCCTCTCTGTCTTTGGTAATTTTTTTTGTTGTTAAATCTACTTTGATACTAATGTGTATGTGACATATTTTTTCCATCCTTTTACTTTCAACTTACCTATACTGTTATATTTGAAGTGAGTTTCATATAGCCAGCAAATGTTAATTCACTCTGCTAATCTCTGTCTTTTAATTGCTTTTAAAAGATCATTTACATTTAATATAACGATTTCTATGTTGGGGATTATTACCACTATTTTATTTTTTTGCTTTTCATTTGCTCTCTGTTTTTGATTTCTCAATTTTTCCCTATGTGGGTTACTTGAAAATTTTTTCATTTTGATTTTTCTGTTTAGTGTTTTTGAGTATATCCTCTTAGGTCATTTGTTTGCTTGTTTCTTTAAGTATTGCATTTAATAATGAGGTGTCATTGTCTCACCAGTCCAAGTGAAGTACAGAAACTTCACCTTTCTTTACATTCCTTCCCCTTCCCTTGCTTAAAATGTACAGTTCATTTTCATTAATCACGGTAGTTACATTCTATAAGGTCTCTGTGAACACTGAATTAGCAAATACTAAATTACTGCTCCCAAGGGAAATACAGAATTAAATTCCTTTGAGCCTCAGGTTTCATTTTCATCAATACATAACCTGTTTTATGCATGTTTCTGTTTAAAGATACCTTATTTAATATACATTGTTGATTCAGCAACATTGAACTCATGGCCGACAGCACTATAATTTATGCCTAAATGAAGCTTATCCAACACATGTATTTTCTCCATAAAGCACATCACAACCTTCTCGCACTTTAGAACATGAGACAAAACTTCAGCATTACACTTGGAGGCCATTTTAAACAGCAAATTGATAAATAAAAAGCACAAAAAAATATGTCACACTAGGTAGACAAAGAGCATTTGTTTACAGTATGAGAATTAAGAGGACAGAATGTCACCTTATTTGGCTTCATCATAGAACATGTATGTCAGTGACTCAAATTTTTTGCCAGTCTGCACTTGTAAAAATGGCACGAGTATTAATTTGAGAGTTACAAATACATTTAATGAGCTGATGAATTGGCAAATATAGAATCTGTAAACAATGAGCATAGACTATAAATGCCTTAAATGTTTTTCTACAAACATTTAGAACCATATCAGACAGTGTTATGATTTTTGCTAAAATCATAAAACAATTTGGAAACTCAAGGAGATGAGAAAAACATTGCATTACGTTATGTGTTTGCTTACTTTGTTCCTTTTTTCTTTACTGATGTTCCAGATTTCCTTCTTTTATCATTTCTTTCTTATTTAGAGAATTTTTTTCTCTCCATCCTTCGAGGGTAGTTCAGCTAGTGACAAATTCTTTTTGTTTTCTTTAATCTGAGAATGTCTTGATTTCCTCTTCATGCTTCAGGGATATTTCTGCTGGGTGTTAGATTTGAGGTTGTCAATCTCTTCTCCCACTACCTGAAAATTGTGTCACTTCCTTCAGAGTTCCATGGGGTCTGATAAGAAACTTGCTGTCGTTCAAATAGGTTTCTTTCTTTATAGGCAAAGAATATGCTATTTTTCTTTGGCTCTTTGCAAGATTTTTCTTTGCCTTAGTTTTTGGAAGTGTAATTATGAAATGTCTTGGCACGAATTTCTTTAAGTTTATCTCTTTTGAGGTTGACTCAGCTTCTTGAATTTGTAGCTTTATGTTTCCTGGCAGATTTGGGAAGTTTTCAGCCATTATTTCTGCAAGGACATTTTTAGCCCAAACTTTCTCATTTCCTTCTGAGATTCAATGATATGAATCTTGGATATTTCTTTAAATTTTTTTAAACGTTTATTTAGTTTTGAGACAGAGAGAGACAGAGCATGAATGGGGGAGGGTCAGAGAGAGAGGGAAACACAGAATCCGAAGCAGGCTTCAGGCTCTGAGCCGTCAATACAGAGCCCGATGTGGGGCTTGAACTCATGGACCGTGAGATCATGACCTGAGCCGAAGTCAGTCGCTTAACCGACTGAGCCACCCAGGCGCCCCAAATCTTGGATATTTCTTATAGCCCTACAGGTCTGAGTCTCTCTTCATTTTTTTTCTCTGTTGTTCAGATTGGATAATTTCTACTGTTCCATCTTTCAGTTCACTAATTCTTTCCTCGGTCCTCTCTGTTCTGTTGTGGAGTCCATCCACTGGGCTTACTATTTAATTATTGTATAAATTTCAGTTCTAAAATTTCCATTTGGCTCTTCTTTATTATCTTCTAATTCTTTTCTGAGACTTTCTATTTTTCTCGTTAGAGTTTTCTGTTTTTTCATTTCGGTGTTTTCATTGTTGCTTTTTGAAGCATTTTTATCATGGTTGGTTCAAAATATTTGTTAAATAATTCCAACGTCTCTGTCACTTGGTGGTGGCTATCTTTGATTGTCTCTTTGCACTTGGTTTGCGATCTTGTTTCTTGGTATGATGGGTAATTTTTTTTTTTTATTGAAATGTGGACACTTTCATATAGCGTAAAGAAGTCTCCGGATCTTACTTAAGTCTGGTTTTAATTGGCAGTTCTGACCGTTCTCTGGAAGGAGAAAGGGAGCACTACCATATTACTACTAAGCTGGAGGTAACAGCTCGGATTCCTGTTGGGCCTCTCCAGAACAGGGAGGCTCCTTGTTACACCTGAACAGGGATGGGAGCTCTGGCTCCCCCGTGTGGACTGCAGGGATACTGCAGTGGGGCTGGCTTCAGTACCCTTGGGCCACGGTGATATTTCTGACTGCCCATGAGGCCTCTGATGCCCACCCCAGTGGGGTATATTCGTATGTTTAAAAATATATATTCGTTATCTCTAGAAAAAAGATAAAAGTAAGCTTCCTTAATGAACTTCTGAGCTTTCCATTTCTGTCATCTCCCTGCTGATTAATTTTTTTTTTTCTTTTTCAGTAAGTCTCTTTACCTGTTCGGGTCTGGCAGCTGTCCAGATGCTTTCTTCACTCATGGTGAATTTTCATATATAGCTACTGTTTTCTCCTATCTTTATTCCAGCGTTTTCTGCTTCTCTTGCTCCTCCTTTGTGCCTTGCTTCTCAGTGTTTACTCCTTTTGAATGTCTGTATCATAGGTGCTCTTTTCAGAGCGTTTCACTTTTAAAATAAACAACCACCAAAGAGGCGGTTAAGTTCAAGTGCCGAGAAGTGCAAGTCAGTGCATCCTGCCTGGAGACACCTCCCTCTGGGGGCAGGGGGGCATCTCAAGTTGACTGTGGAAGGGTCAATAGGAAAGACTAGCCGAGGAGCTGATTTTGAAGACTGAAACCCATTTCCTCCGAGGAAAGGAAATAGTGCAAAACTATTTGAGGTCATATTTCCCTGCCTTAGCCACTTGAATGGGGGTAGTGGCAATCAGAAGCTATAAATAGGTAAACTTTGCTAGAAACACCTTGAAGAACGATCAGGAAGTGGCTGGCCTTGTTCATGGTGTTTTAGAAACTAACATGCTAGCGGCCGATGGCATTATCTCTAATTTCACTTTTGCAGGTATCCATGGACGTTGTCATCCTTCTGTCACTCTTTGGCATGCTCAGAAGCATCCTTTTGTTTCATGTCCCATCCCCCACCCCCGCCTCTTCACACTCTTGGGTTTCTGGATGGCCAAATAGGATTTGAGTGATTGATTAGCAAGTTTTACTAATGATTTCGATGAGCTTTATTTGTTTGGTGAGTCATTAGCTTTTCCTGGTAATTAGAATTTAGTCGCAGTATTCATACTTGATGTAATTCTGGATAAAGAGTATCCTCGTTAAGCTCAACTAGATTTATAATTTCCAGGTCATTATAGAACAATGTATCCGAACCTGTAGTACTTCTCTCTTCTGATGGAAGAACTGTTTTCTTTTGTTTTAAAATATCAAGTATTTTTTTGCTTATGAAATGACCTACAACCCTGGCTGTGGTTTTAAAAGTAATGTTGGGGCGCCTGGGTGGCTCCGTGGGTTGAGGGTCTGATGCTTGATTTGGGCTCAGGTCACGATCTCATGCTTCATGAAATCAGGCCGCTTCGTAGGCCCTGCACTGGCAGTGAGGAGCCTGCTTAGAATTCTCTCTCTCCTCTCTCTGCCCCTCCCCCGCTCATGCTCTCTCTTTCTCATTTAAAAGAAACAGACATTTTTTTAAAGATCAAAAGTAATGTTTTCCAACAAAGTGTTTGCTGGATAAAACTGGTATCAGTCTAGGCTCTAGTAACCCTTTCTTTGGGGAGGCATGCGAGTGAGTCGGCCTTTGGGATCCATTTATTAGATTAATCTTTTTTTAGAATCCTAATTATGCCATATCTGGCGTCTGGAGGAAAAAAAAAGAGGATAGTGTCCCTGTCCACCTGTGTTGCAGACCCCAATAAAAGATGCGGCCTTCAGCTGGTACTGAGCAGCCCCCCTTTATCCCCTTAGGGATGGCAGGGAAGATGAAACGGTTATCTGGCTTTATCCAGGTCAACAGAAGAGCGGGGCTGAGCAGGGCTTTAGCTGATCCTTCTTTGCGTGCGTGGGCAGCTGTGTGGCTCCCGGAGCCCTGGCTGAGAGGTGCAGAAGCATCGGGGCGTCTTGCTGGGGTGTGGTGAAGTCGGTTCCTTCCCTCGCCTTCCCGCAAGGCCGAAGGGAGGAAGAGAAGTCGCTGCCTTTCTGCCAGCCGGGTTCTTTTGCAAGTTCGCTCTTGGAGGCACTAATGATGAGTGGGAACCGCTTTCTCTGACTACTTTAAGGTCACCCTAATTGGCTCCTTTGTGTTATAAGGCCTTTCAAAGAGACTAACGACGCATTCTTTGGCTCCCAGCTGCATGTTAATAACACCGTCTTTGGAGTCTGACTTTAAAGCAGCGTCACCTCTGATACTTGAATGATTTGATAGTGGCAACAGAATGATCTAAACTGAAGGTCCTAAGCAGGACACAACTCCTCCAGCCACCCCCGGGGCGGGGGGGGGGGGGGGGGGGGGGACGTGGGCACAGAGTAACTCCCAGGCATGGGCTTTATCGGCCACCTGGCTGTCGTGAATGGCAGCTCCTCAGCAGGTGAAGGAGCCATGCCCGGGGAACTGTCACCGTCAGCATAATGCCGCTGCCTAAACAGTTTCCCTCCCTTCGGCTTGGTTTTCCCACAGACGCTGCTGACTGCGACTGCTGATAAGCTGCATAAGGCAGGAGGTCAACAGTCCGGAGACTGCTCTTAATTATTAAAGGATCAACACGTCTTAATGCACGCATCCACCGGGGAGGCCAGAGAACTGGGGCTCGGGGAGAGAAGTCTTCTCCTTCTCTTTACATTGGCAAAAACAAACACACGAAGCAGTTGTGGGGCGGGGGGAGCTAAAGGGTTGCCCCTCTCTCCTAACTCTAAATTTGGAACCGAGAATATTGGCACCTCTTCCTCTCCAGACTCAAGCTGCCCTGTCATCGAGGAGTGGGTTTGCAGACGTGATCTCCACTTAACGAACTGAACCTTGACTCGGCCCCACGGCAAGGAGCGCTGGGACCCAACAGCCCAGGGCCCCAGGGGAGCTTTGCGCGACTACTCTGCGTTAGTGCCTTCTCTTGTCCTAAATTAAGCTCCTTGACATATAATTATCCATCCCACACACTGAACCTATCTCCAAGGTAAATGTTTCTGCTCGGCGAACAGTGGTTCACAGGATAAAAACAATCCTCCTCTGTCTCCTCCCTGTCACCACCGCCAGCCCCATGGATGAATCCTTGCTGGGTGCCCTGGGCTCAGGGCTGGGCTGCCTGCTGTGGCGATCACACGAAGCTACAGGTGAGCCCGAGGAAGTGGTGGTTGTGCCTTTTCTCCCTCCTTTTTTCTTTCTTTCCACAATTGGAGGGAAAGGTGTCAGGACCGGTCAAGAGCGATGCAGTACAAAAAGAATCAGGACACCATTCCGTTGCAATACTTGACAACGTTGCAGAGGAAAAGGGCTTCATAAAAGCAGCGGCCGGGTGGGTTATCTCCAAATGCGTGTGGCTCCCGAGATGAGGACACCATCCCGAAAATTTGACCGCAATGCCTATAAGCTGAAGTACCTGTTCCAGATCTGTGCCAGATGAGGTTTCGGGGGGGGGGGGTCTGCATGAGTACCAGGGAGTTCATGGCAGCTCCCGGGCTTAATTATCATGGTGTTGCTCTCAGTAGTAGAGCAAGTGAGGAACAGAGACAATTCACTTGGGAAGAACACGGCAATGTTAAGCAAATGGCTAAGAAACATGGAAAAATGGGCTCAAACGAATTCATCAGCCTGAAATTCAAATGACAGCCCTCTATGTTTATCTATCAGGTTTGCAAAGAGAAAAGAAACAACCATACCCTGTGTTGGCAAAGGGTACCGGGGAGTTACTAGAATCAGACTGGTTTATGCTTCTAGGCCCTTCCTCTTACTAGCAAAGGGAACCTGGGCATGTCATTTATGTTCTCTAAGACTATTCTCCTCATCTGTAAGATGCAGATAATATTAGTAACCACCTCCAAGGGGGTTTGGGAGATTTATGTAAAATCATGCTTATAAAGTGCTTAGTGCGTCATCTGACACATAGTAAATGCCCAGTTAATATTCAAATTATAATCATTATTGGAAGCTAGAAACCCAACACACTGATAGGGGAGTATAAACTGGTAAAACCCTATGTAATAAAAACTTGACATGTATGTTAAAGCCTTAACGGTGTGTATACACCTGACTTAAGCACTTCACTTCTAGAAATCTATTTTGAGGAAACAGGACACAATCATATGTTTACGAGGATATCCTTCATGGTATTTATGATAAAAATGGAAGCAATTTAAATACCCAACGGTAGTTAAAAATGAGTAGTAGTTAGAAAGTAGTAATTAAGAAGTAGTTAAAAATTAAGTTTCAGTCGCTATCTCCAAGAGATGCAGAGCATATTTTTGAGAAATACTTGATGGTGGAGAGAAATGATACGCTGTGAAAATAATGGTTTTCAATTAATGGATTCCCTATTATTTGTATTTTTTATTAATACTTGCTTGTCATTTTAAATTTGTCTGTAATCAGTCAACAAATACTTTTTGGGCATCTGCTGCATATTGGGCACTACGGTGGGCACCATGGATTCGGTAGTGAATAAAGCAGACAGGGTGTGCCCTCACGGAACTTCTGGTCCACTGAATATGTGTCACTTTTATAACAAAGAGGACTAACAATAAGACAAAAGGGGAAACTATATTTGTTTGTTAGGGTTGCCATAGCTTAGGTGGCTTAGACACAGAAATTAATTAAAAAAATTTTTTTAATGTTTATTTATTTTTGAGAGAAATAGAATGAGCATGAGTGGGGGAGGGGCAGAGAGGGAGACGGAGACACGGAATCCGAAGTAGGCTCCAGACTCTGAGTTGTCAGCACAGAGCCCAACGTGGGGCTTGAACCCGTGAACCCTGAGATCATGACCTGAGCTGAAGTCAGACGCTCAACTGACGAAGCCACCCAGGTGCCCCAGAAGTTACTTTTTTTGCAGTCCTGCAGTCTTAAAGTCTGAGATCAAGGTGTTAGCAGGGTGGGTTTTAACCTGAGATCTCTTTCCTGGACTTGCAGGTGGCCATCTTCTCCCTGTGTCTTCACCTGGTCTTTCCCTCTGTAATTGGATCCAAACTTCCTCTTCTTATAAGGACACCGCCAGTCAGATTGGATTAGGATCTGCTCTAGTGACCTCATTTAACTTAATTACCTCTTTAAAGATCTTATCTCCAAAGACGGTCATATTCTGTGGTACTTGTGGTTAGCATTTCAACATATGAACCTGGTTGGGGGAGACAATTCAGCTCATAATAGAAACCATTTGATAATATTTCTTGTTTGACAATTACTCTTTTGAGCTATATGATAAAGACACCATGTGTCTCTTCCTTTTCCTTCCAATGGGGCATTTTTTAAAAAGTTTTTCCCAGATCTTTAATTCTTTTTTTTTAAATTTTATTGTTTTAAATTTACATCCAAATTAGTTAGCATATAGTGCAACAATGATTTCAGGAGTAGATTCCTTAATGCCCCTTACCCATTTAGCCCATCCCCCCTCCCACACCCCCTCCAGTAACCCTCTGTTTGTTCTCCATATTTAGGAGTCTCTTATGCTTTGTCCCCTCCCTGTTTTTATATTATTTTTGTTTCCCTTCCTTTTTGTTCGTCTGTTTTGTCTCTTAAAGTCCTCAGGTGTGGTATATATATTACTCGGCAATCAAGAAGAATGAAATCTTGCCATTTGCAACTATGTGGATGGAACTGGAGGGTATTATGCTAAATGAAATTAGTCAGAGAAGACAAAAATCATATGACTTCAATGGGGCATTTTTAGTCCCTTTGGAGACCCCATTCAGGAAGACTCTTTGAAAAAAATTTTTAATGTTTATTTATTTTTGAGAGATAGAGCATGATTTGGGGAAAGGGCAGAGAGAGAGAGACATGGAATACGAAGCAGGCTCCAAGCTCTGAGCTGTCAGCACGGAGCGCGACGTGGGCCTCAAACCCATGAACTGTGAGATCATGACCTGAGCTGAAGTCGGATGCTTAACTGACTGAGCCACCCAGGCGGCCCCATGTACCTTTCTTTGAAAGCTTGTTCACTGGCCACAGCACAGGCATGTGTGGAGATTTCAGTTTAGGGAAAGGTGACCTTAGATAAGAAGTCCTAAATCACCTGTAGAGAATGGTGACATTCAAGGGTTTCCCTGGCATTTCAAGTCTAAGTGAACTTCAAGTATGAACTTGAGGCTTGAGTCCAGGGTCCCTACCTCAGCCCAGAACTAAGCATTCCAAGTAGACCTCCTAGAGAGGACTTCCCGAGGGTGGTGTCCCAAGGTCTAATCAGATTCAGATGCATAGTCTGAAAATGAAATCTTCTTCAAGGTGTGGCAAGGGCCATCCAAAGAGAATGAGTCATTGATGAAGAACAATAAAACCATTAGCTTCTTTTATTATACATATCCAATTTTACTTTCATTAAAAGAGAGATAAACAAAAGAGGGAATAGATGATTGTTTTCAGCTGGAAAATTACTACAGGGTAAGATTAATATAGACGTGGAAGTGAACCTAGAGACCTCACGTTCATCCCGTTTTAAAGGTTTGGAAATTGGCCCACCAAAGCCACCTAGATTTGCCTCAAATCACACATGTGGTGAACAGCAAAGGCCGATCTAAAACCCAGGGATCTTGACCTTGACCCAGTATCATTTCTGTGATCCATCATGAGGAATGGAGGAAACACTGGATCTGAAATTTCACCCCAGCTGGAGGCCAATGGGCACCCTCTGAGTGCTCTCTCTGGTCTCCTATTTTTTTTATAATACAGCCCCTTCTAACATTGACATCCTCCAAGTCTTCCATGGGGGTCACTCATTCTACATTCAGGCCAACAAAGTTGGCAGGTGGATGCAGATGTATTTGTCAGAGAACGGTTCCAGCCCGCTAACAAAAGGAGCTGTGGTCTCGGGTTTCACCTAAGGAAGCCCGAGAATCAGGAGGTTAAAAAACACGACAACAACTTAATAAATGTGGAACACGAACGGTAAGAGTTGGCAATCTTGTGTTTTCCACCTCTTACATTAAAGAATGAGCTTCTATGTCACCTAATGATTAACTGCTGATACATTTTATTTGCCTTTTCAGATTCTTGTAATGCAGGAATCTGTTTTCATTAGCAAGTGAAATATCTTCATCCCATTTTCTCCTCCTCTTGAAATGCTAAGCTATAATTTTCAGGGTGCCAAATGTCAAGGGATTGATGAAAGTTAGTTTAGCTTTTCTTTTTGATTAGTTTTAATTTTTTTTCTTCTTTTTTTCTTTCTTCTCTCTCTCTTTCCTGTGTTCTCTTCGGTGTGTGATTAGGTTTGTTTTCAAAAGGTGTTGGAACCTTAGCAAAATTTTCATTAGCATTCCCTGTGCGCGCTTTAATTAAAGGAAACTCATGTTTTTGCTCAAGTCATTGGAGAAATTAAAAGTATAGTCTGATGCTAAACATGTTTGTACTTTGCATTAATTTAACTGGACCCCCTTCTCTGATATAAGAACAGAAACAAGGCCATAGACCAACAGCCACTCACAGCCAAATTCATAAGTAGCATGGTTCCAAGACGGTTTCCAATGATCTCATGTCCTTTTTGGTTTTAAAGGACAAAGATCTAAATGAGGAGTTGTACCTTTCTGGGTGAAACAGAGCATTAATTGCTGACATTTTTACATGCTGCTGAAGAGTGTACGTGAGGTGTAATGCATACATTTCTATGAGGTTTCTCTGTGAATTGTACAATTTTTACGTGGGTGACTTGCATTCGTCCTTTTACTAAACTGATGCTGCTAATTTCATTTATTTTACAAAAATTGAAATTTAAACCATTGGGCTTTCCCTCAAATATACAGAAACCTAATAAACTGTATTTTACTTGTCAAACTATCTTTTATTATGCATCATGATGGTGGGAATCAGGGTTCGTAGAATTTTCTGCTTCTTTTTTTTATTTCAGCAACAAGGGAAGACCATCTATTTTATTTTGATACGAAGTCTCATTTTCTGTGATTTTAAATGAATCTAAAACGTTGTTCTGGAGTATCAGATCCAAAAACCTGTATTTCCAGTGACTTTCACATGGTCACTTTAAAAAAAAAATTGTTTTTAAAAAATCTTTCACTTTTGTGTTCTTTTGGTCCGTGCGACTTAGAAATCACTCAGGTTGGTCAGTAAATTTTATGACAGCTCTCTCCATGTGCCAGAGAACAAAATGTTACAAAAACTGCCTGTTGATTTGCCATGGTTCCTTGACAAAGAAATCTTGAACTAGCTAGGAGTCCCCCGAGGGCTGGAAAGAATTGACAGTTACAGGGCATGACCCCTGCCCCGATCGTAACTGCTTTCACTTCGTGTTGCGGGCCTCCAGGACCTCGTTTCTAGAAGTGTTGGCCACCAAATCCTGAGAAGTGAAGAAAGGGGAGTTGAAATGTCCACTGAGAAAAGAGGGGATGGGACCCCGTCTAACTCAGTTCACAATCAGATCACACCATGACCTGAAGGCACTTCATGAATTCACGATGAGAAATCACCGTCACGGAGATCTGAAATTCTCGGAAACGACATGTCCTTCTCCTAGTGGACAGACTGACGTGGGAAGTCAAATGATAATTACAAAATTGCTACATGAGTATGAAGCTAGAAAATGGGGAGTTAATAGCATCCGGCTAAAAGAGTCGAATGTATCCATTTCATAAAAGGGATGTTCTTACTAATGGGACCACAATATTTGAAGTCCATTAGCTTACTCTCCTTCATCTCTGGATATGCTTGGATAGGCATTCTAGCACTTACCTCAGTGACTCACCTTATTCTATGTTTCCTAACTGACCCGCTCCTTTAATGATTTATACATTCTTTATTTAGACATATCGATACATTTAATCATATCATGGTGAAATTAACCCTGCCTGGGAGCCATGCTGTCTTTTTTAAATGATGGTCATTCATCTATCAATTATTTATGAAGTGTCTCCTATGTGCCAGGCCTTGTATTTTGCATTAGGCATACGGCAGTAAGCGAAGACAAACAAGTTATACAGTCTGGTGGGGGAAATAGCTAAACAAGCGATTATAGTCATGTGTGACATGTGTTACAGAAGGAAAAGAGCAGGGAGTTATGGATCACGTCGTCCCTAGTCTAGGGACTCCAGAGGGTTTCTGGGAGAAAGAGATGCCAAACTTGAGAACTGAAGGATGGGGCTGGGAAGGGCAGAGACGAGAAAGTACTCTTGGTAAAGGAAACTTCCTGTGTGAAGGCCCACAGGGTAGAGAATACTAGAGACCTTCAAGTCACTGAAAGAATTTCATTAGGGCCATAATATCACATGAAGATGATAATGGCTGGTGAGCTCAGCAGGGACCAGATCAGGAAGGATCTTATTAGACCTACTGAGAAGACTGGACTCTATCCATGCTTGCTATGTTTCCTAGGAAGTCCACACAGACTTCCCTGGATGGGCTGTAGCAAAGCACTATGCCTTGGAGTATTCTGCGGGAAAAGTGGAAGCAAGTGGAGGAAATCATTTGCCTGCTTTCCCCCCATCACCTGTTTTCCATTACTGAGGGTTACCCCGGGTATATCAGTTACAGTTAACCAGAGAAGGCACAACCCATAGGAGACTTTACATATGGATTTGTCACAGGAATTGGCTTATGCCATTGTAGGGGCTGGTTCGACAGTCCCATAAAGCCATCTCCGTATCTGATGCTGGAGCTTGAAGTCCATGGGGCAGGTGGTCTGGAAGAGACGATCGTGAGCAGGTTGAAAGTCCATGAGGATGGACGGAAGCCTCCATCTGTTCTTGTTTCCTTTGACCTTTGTGAAGCTCTTTGTCATCGAGCTCAACACATACGCATGGACCAGGATTCACAAAAACTGAAGGTGAATTGAGAAAGTAGGGACAATCACAGGCCCGGATGCTGCAGTAAGTCACCCAACCAGCAACACGTGTCACCTACAAAATGACATCTTCCTTTCTTTCACTTGGCGGATCTCCCTAGAATCTCCCTGTGGCCCATCATGGGCCATAGCTCTCAGACCAGACTGTCACCGACTTCTCCTCCAAACCTCTTTCTGGGGCCAGTTCTTGAAAGCACAGGACGTGGTGGGAAATTAATTCTGGGGAGCATCCTCTGGCCTCTGCAGCGTGTGGAGCTTCGTCCAAGTGCAGAGGTTCTAGGAGGAGCCAGAAACTTGGAGCGGCCGTTGCCCAGACCTGGCATGTGTGGAATGAGGGTTGGTTGGTCATCGCAGTAGCAGAATGGGCTGGGAGGTGGTATATCTGGGGCAGTGGGAGGTGCCTCGTAGACTGTAGCTATCTGTTGGGAAATTTCGATAAAATTACACATAATAGGACCTTTAAGTCTGAATGGAAAATGTTTTTTTTTTTTTTAATTTTTTTTTCAACGTTTTATTTTATTTTGGGGACAGAGAGAGACAGAGCATGAACGGGGGAGGGGCAGAGAGAGAGGGAGACACAGAATCGGAAACAGGCTCCAGGCTCTGACCCATCAGCCCAGAGCCCGACGCGGGGCTCGAACTCACGGACCACGAGATCACGACCTGGCTGAAGTCGGACGCTTAACCGACTGCGCCACCCAGGCGCCCCAATGGAAAATGTTTTAACACGGAGTCAGAAGACTTTGAAAGTTTCTTTTTGTTGGGCAAAGAAGCATAACGTTTCAGAAGCCTGTCAACGGAAGCTTAGAGCTTTGACGTATTAACTCTGAAACCTTTTGCATGATAATGTTCATGCAAAACCACGGCGGGTTTCGCTCATACACTGTGCTGCTTTCGGTAAGAATAATTGAATGTTAGGCAATTATAAAACTTGTTAGATTTTATTCATTCCATTTAAGAAATCTAACCATCCCAGATAGAAAGATTTAGCTGTAGAGAAATTTCATGTATGGTTCAGTGACAATAACGATGCATGTGTGGCTCAGAAGTAATGAAAAATATGAGGATCATCAGATTATTGAAGAACACATTTTAAATCTTTCCCTCTGCTTCCACGCTTCGTGTGCTTGTCTCAAATCCCATCTTTGCAGAAACACAGTAAGAACAAATAGAAGGAGAGATAGTTTCTGCCATTCTGGCATTTACAAAGAAGACTTCATGTCAAGACTATGAGTGTATTCAGATTTGTTTTCCCTACATAACTGGTTCCTGATGGTTCTTGTTCTGAGTTACTACCTGTGACAGAAGATGTTTATATAAAGAAAATACCCCGTGGGCTGAGGCACTGGTTAAGACCGACTGTGGCTTGTACTTAATCCCAGCTCCCCGCCTGTGATAACATGCACTTCTCTCTCACTTGAGAAATCTGACCAGAATGCATGTGAGTCTGAGTGTGTGATGATAAAGAAAATAGGAAATGGTAATAATTTATTTAAAAATTAAATACTTTGTAATCTGGGTACTTTACCACTAAAGTTTTTAATATCCATATATATCCTCATGCATCACCCACATTTATAACACGGGGTGGTGCCTTACTAAGATTTAGAACTACAATTCTAAAAGCTGGTTCTAAATGAGAATAGCCTTTCATTCAGCTTCTTAAATGTTCTTATCAATAAAACTTAGTGATAGGATTATTCCTGTTGATTATAGTGAGTGGTTGCAGGGAGTGGGAGGGATTAAACTTGATCACAATATTCCTTTGTGGTTAGAGATAGTACTTTGTATTATTTTAAAAATAATTGAATTGTCCATCAGTCAATTGTCATAACTTTTTTGTGGGGTATAGATCAATTTGAATTCCTTGGTTAACTTCAAGTGAAAACAAGCCATGTGGCACTTGTAGAAAATTAGACGATAAGAATAATCATGGGCTGCTTCACAAAAGAGATACAGGTGGTCTGTGTCCATTCTTTGTCTCCATTTCAGCACTCACAAAAATCCTTCAGGAATTAGGCAAGACTCTTTCGACTGTAAATGACAGAAACCTGACTTGAAGTAGCTTAAGCCAATACGTACATATATATATATATACACATACATACATAAATAAAATAAAAAGAAAAAATCTATCAGCTCTTGTAACTGAAGTCTAGAAGATTTCCCATGTGGCAAAATTCAGAGACTCAAGTGATATTGTCAGGTCACTGTCTGTCTGTCTCTACCTCTCATACACACATACGCAATTTCTAACAAATCCAGCCTGAGGTGTGCTCCACCCTGAACCAATCACTGAGTGTTGTCAGAGGATGGGATGTTCTAGTTGACCAATGTGAGTCAGGTGGTTGGCTATCCCACTGTAGAATAATGAGCTAATTTTACCCAAAGAGAGATCTGGCCTTTGTTGTGGCCCTTGCGATGTGATCTCTAAACCCTTAGAATTTCCAAAGTGATGGGAATGTCTTTGTTACCCATGGTGGACTCCTTGGACCACATCCGATGGTTTATAGAAATGAGGTGATTCAAGGCAAGGGCATGGCCAAGCCAGGAAGATCAACCATTTGATGATAAAGTTGTGGCTTTAAATCATGAGATATCAGCTTAAAATCAGGGGATGTGTGGGGGTTGGAAATCAAATTCAACCATGTGAGCAATGATTCAATCAGTCATGCCTAAGTAATGAAATCCCATTGTAAATCCTGGAGACCAAAGTGAGGGTGAGTTTCCCTGGTTGACAATATTCTTTATCCGCTGTAACATTTTGATGCTGGAGTGTAATGCATCCCTGAATATGATAGAAGTTTCATATTTAGAACCCTCCCACACTTCACCTTCTGCATCTCTGGTTCTAATTTGTATCATTTTGCTATAATAAAACCATACTGCTAGTAAACTGAAGGTGGTCATGAGAGACCCTACATTTGTAGCCAGCTGGTCTGAAGTGAGAGTGGCCTTCCCTTCTTTGTGGGAACTGTTCCCTCAGACTTTGAAGTTTGGCATCCTCATTGCAGTTGGTGTCAGAAGTCTTGAGTAGACTTGGCATTCTAGATGACTGTGCCCTTAACCTTGAATTTGTCTACCTCTGGTACCCACAATGGAGAAATGAAAGGAAAAATGCTGGGCAAACAAAATAAAACCAAAGGGAATAAGACAAAAAACAAAACAAAACAAATGCCCAGCTAACTCCCTTTTTAATGTGCCCCATCACTCTCAAAAATATGGTACTGGGGAGCCTTGGTGGTTTAGTTGGTTGAGTGTCCAACTCTTGATTTCAGCTCAGGTCATGATCCCAGAGTTGTGGGACAGAGCCCCGTGTCTGCTCTGTGATGAATGTGGAGCCTGTTTGAGATATCCTCTCTCTCTCTCTCTCTCTCTCTCTCTCTCTCTCTCTCTCTCTGTCCCTCCCACTGGCACATGCACTCTTTCTCTCTCTAAAATAATAACAACAAAATATGGTACCTATAACAATGTCCCATGGTTACTGAACAGACTCAATGCTTGTATTACCCCCAAATCCATATGTTGAAGCCCTAAACTTCAGTGTGATGGTATTTTGAGGCTGGCTTTTGGGAGCCAATTTGGTTTAGATAAGGGCATGAAGGTGGGACTCTCATGAAGGCAGTAATGTCCTTATAAGAAGAGAAAGAGAGACCAGAGCTCTGTCTCCCTGTCATGTGAAGTCACATAAAGAAGGCGGCTATCTACAATCCAGGAAGCAGGTCCTTATCAGGAATTCAATTTGTTGGCACCTCGACCTTG
Source organism: Prionailurus viverrinus (assembly GCF_022837055.1). Taxonomy (NCBI): domain Eukaryota; kingdom Metazoa; phylum Chordata; class Mammalia; order Carnivora; family Felidae; genus Prionailurus; species Prionailurus viverrinus. The sequence goes on from NC_062567.1 coordinate 18,927,220, forward strand.
GACTTCCAGCCTCCGGAGCTGTGAGAAATAAATGTCTGTTGTTTAAGCCACCCAGCCTGTGGTATTTTGTTACAATGGACCAAAGCAACTAAGACAGCTATCAAGACTTTTCAGGTCATGCTTACCCAAACCTATAACCTTGGGCAGCATTTTATGTCTTGTACCTTCCCTAACAACTAGTCTTAAAGTAAAAATTTGAGTTAAGTTGTTAATTATTGAAAATGAATTAATGTGCTGCTTTTCTTCCAACATTTACCTTTGAAAGTCACTGAGTTTTTGTTTGTTTATTTATTTATTTGTGTAATCTCTACACCCACCGTGGGGCTTGAACCCACAACCCAGAGATCAAGGGTCACCTGCTCCTCTGACTGAGTCAGCCAGGCATCCCAAAAGCCATTGAGTTTTTAACCCAAATCAGAGAGTAATCTAGAATGTAAGCTTTGGGGCGCCTGGGTGGCGCAGTCGGTTGAGCGTCCGACTTCAGCCAGGTCACGATCTCGCGGTCCGTGGGTTCGAGCCCCGCATCAGGCTCTGGGCTGATGACTCGGAGCCTGGAGCCTGTTTCCGATTCTGTGTCTCCCTCTCTCTCTGCCCCTCCCCCGTTCATGCTCTGTCTCTCTCTGTCCCAAAAATAAATAAAAAACGTTGGAAAAAAAATTTTTTAGAATGTAAGCTTTATGAGTGCAAGGACTAGGTAGAAGGCTGCCCAGTGTCAAAATGGCCAATGAAGACAATAAGCCAAACGCTTAAGCCTTTAGTCACTTACTGCAATACCGTCAGGAAAATGCCACAAAGAGCAAACAGGTGCTGGCCTCCCCACTATCCCATTTATTCATAAATAGAGCTGGGTTGGATCAGGTGGATCAGCACACTGCTGAGGCAGCATGGAGCCCTATGGACTCGCACCATTTTGTGGAAGGGGAAATGGGAGTAGGAGAAGGAGCAGCTCCGGGAGGAGAAAAGTACCGAGTACGAGTCAGAATGGAGGAAGAGCTCTTCCAGTACCCTCCCCGCCATACGGGGGTCTCGGCAGAGGTGCCTGGACAGCGTCTCCAACTGGAGGCACCGAGGCCCAGAACACAGAGGCATGTGTAAGAGCGTGACCAGCTGGGGAGGTGAGTCCTGGAGTGAAGCTTCCTCCAGAAATCCGCTCGTGGGCTGTGGACCAACGCTGGTGTGGGGAGGGCAGCTTTTCCCCTGGGAAGACCGCCGGGCTAAAGCCTTATAATTAGCTATCGTCAGGCCTGAAGGATCACACGTAGGGTTTTGGCCCAGGGTGCGACTTGTCAGGACCCTTGTCTGTTCCCTAATCCGTCATAAGTGCCTAACGCAGTGCTAGGCACAGAACAGGCACTCAGTAAACTGTTATTTTTATAGCCAGCCACACAGAGCCCCTGGAGATACTCCAGGAGCTATTCCATTGGCCCTAATGTCACTGAATGTTAGAGCACCCGTCTCTCCACAATTGATGAGTTCCAGCGACACATCCGATGCCCAGTCCAACAGGTCTCCAACAGAGCAGGGAACGCTGCAGTTGGGAAGTCGATGAAAGGAAGAGCTGAAGGGGAAAAAAAAGTGAAGAAATGAATGAGTGGTTTCTGGAGGTCTGGGGAAGTGCCTTTTCGTGCTAATCGCATGAAAAGGGAGCTTTAGAACTCTAAACTCTCATGTGTGGGAAGCGGAGCAGATCAGGTTGTAAAATTTATAGCAACTCCCTGCCTTCTGCCATTTGGCCTTTGGGCTCCTTCACAATGTAATGGTCACGATGTGCTTGGTAACCATAGGTCAGCGGAAGAATGATCTCCCCGTCTCTGATTCTAGCCTATTCTCACTTAGGAGGGGGCTCTCCTGGTTTTTGCATGCTGCTCCCCCATCTGTCCTTCCAGTTTGTGCGTTTGCCTGCATCCAGAGCTGTAACTCGCAGAGCGCTCCGCAACACGGGATGTCTGCGGTGCTCAGCGTTGACGCCCTGAATTGAGAGGATGAAAGAAAGTAAACTTTTCTAAGTAGGAAAAGCCTGCTCTGTTGAATGCTTCTTGGAAATTTGCATATTTTCATTTCACTGCCTTATAAATTATTACCGGGAAGTTAAATCTCTGTAGTCTATAAACAATATGATGAAGTGCATTTTTTTCCCCCTCTAATGGGTTTGTTTTTAAAGACACAAAGCGTGGATTCAAATATTTCAAAGATGTTTTCTATGATCCCGTGTTATTTAAAACTTATTCATTAAACAGCTGATGAATAGGTCTGTTATGTGTTTTTAAAGTTGATTGAATGCTCATTTTGGAAGGATGGAATGAATGATCACACAATGATTTCATTTCAATACATCTTTGTAGGTGTCCGGTGTTATATGGAATTGAATCACGATTTGCTCTACAAATTGACAGGCTAGTAATCATTATTTTTCATGTACAAGCAGGAGTCTGTCTTTAATCTCATCATACTTTCAGTGGCACAGGAGATGGAGGTGGTGAAGCATTATTATTTTTCCCGCACAGAAAATTATGCCGCAAAATAAATCGTGTGCAGGGCTGTCATAATGGCCGCAACGGTTATGACAAGAAAAAAGAATAGTGACAGCTACCCTTCAGTGCCCAGTGAAATAGTGAACAATTTGTTGGGTATCCCTGGAGTCCATTAAACTGCCGTATGATCAGTTTCGTGGCTGCCAGACCTCAGTGGGAACCAATTAGAATGCACCAACAATGAAAATGGATGTATGTGGAAAAACAGGGTTAGATTTATGGGGGGAAAGCAAACAAGCCATTGAGCCAAGAATAAGGTTGGTGGGCATTCTCTAAAGGAGACTGGTAAGTTGTTCAGAACGTTTTGAGTGTTTTGACTGTGTCTCCTGCAATATTTTAAACCATTACTGCAAAGGAATTGAATTAGTTGGATTTAGCCTCCACAACATGAGCGATCCATTCTGCAAATTGCAGCCATTATTAATTTTGTTCCAGAAGCAGCCTTGCATGAAACATTAGAGTGGTTTTTCTTTTCTTTTTGCATTTAAACTACAGATAAACACTACAGATTGCTCCGGATGAATGCTATGGAGATGCCGAAGACTGTCCGACAATTTCTTTTAAAGTCGGATATTCAATTGCGAAAGATGTTCGAACAATCTAATGATGGATGTTCATTAGTTCACTGCTGTCAAGATGAGTTGCTACTCTGCATCTCTGATACTGATTGTGTTTCTGCAGTCATGATTGAGCTGTTGAAGAAAAAACACTCCAAAGAACTCTCTCGACTGTGTCCAAGCCAGCACCAACTTGAAATATCATTGGCTTACGCAGCAGCATCAAAACCCACAAAGCGAATAGATTAGATCCATCCCAGAGACTTTTCTCCAGCTGTAAATGGATTTGCCCTCTTTAGAGCAGGGAACAGAGTTCCAACACAATTTTTCTTATTGGAACAGACTAAGGAATTTACTTCAAATGGGGCTGCTGGTTGTCCTGTGGAAGCTGTGTCAGAATAAATATTCAGCTACTCTTCAGAGGCATAATTTGTTCATTCTCCCATGAAACATTTGTGCCACATGAGCTGTGTATAGCCGACTTTGTTTAGCTGGCGGAAAAAGTCTTTCACTCTAGCAAAACTTGTATTTAGCTCAGGTAGGGTCTCATTTTAATGAAAACAGTTTAACATTCAGGGCTTCGCAAGGGGCCATTTCCATATGCCAGATGTCCTGAAGCAATAACCCTTTGTTACTTGTGCACAATCAATTTTATTAAGGGAAAAATTCCAAGTGACAGATGTCACCAGTGACTGTCCACATCAGTTTAATGAAGACGTGGCTTTGGAATGTATCATTGTAGGGTGACTATTTAAATGCAAAGCCTATACTGTTACAATGTGATAAGATATGATGCTTTGCAGATTCATGGGGACAGGAACTGACGATTTCTCACGTGGCACAGCATTTACTGCATCCTTCTTCGAGTCCTAAACCTCCCTAAACTGAAGATCATGCTTGAATATAGTAAATACTCAGGAGATGCTTCATAACAAGAGATGATGACTGTGGCCCAGTGCTTTCTATGGGGTCGTTTGGCAACAGAAGGCAAAAACTGGGGTGACTGGCATATGCCATAAGAAGTAAGGACAGGTTGCTATCAAGAGCAAGCAAGACTTTTTCTTTTTCTTTTTTTTTTTTTTAATTTTTTTTTTCAACGTTTATTTATTTTTGGGACAGAGAGAGACAGAGCATGAACGGGGGAGGGGCAGAGAGAGACAGACACAGAATCGGAAACAGGCTCCAGGCTCTGGGCCATCAGCCCAGAGCCTGACGCGGGGCTCGAACTGACGGACCGCGAGATCGTGACCTGGCTGAAGTCGGACGCTCAACCGACTGCGCCACCCAGGCGCCCCAAGACTTTTTCTTTAAAAAATTTTTTTTCTAATGTTTATTTTTGAGAGAGAGAAAGAGACAGGGCATGAGCAGGGGAGGGGCAGAGAGAGAGGGAGACACAGAATCTGAAACAGGCTCCAGGCTCTGAGCTGTCAGCACAGAGCCCGACACGGGGCTCGAACTCAAGAACCGTGAGATCATGACCTTGGCTGAAGTCAGACGCTTAACTGACTGAGCCCCCCGGGCACCCCCTAACTTGGATTTCTTGCTGTGGCTTGGGCTGTAGATGGTGGCTTCTCCTTTCTTCATACTGAAATTTAAGGTCTACCAACTGTGAGCTTCCAGTTAATAGAAGGTCTTCATATTGCCTTATAATAAGCCGGAAATGAGGTCATTAGTACCGTCCCTAAGTAGAGCCCTTTGGTAGGGCTTCTTCCACTGGACTGAGAGTCAGGCAACAGGAGACCTAAGGTTACTAAAAATGACCTTGGGAGCATGTACATTCATTGCTCCTAACAGCGACACCACTGCGTGTATTCACAGCAGCTAGAGGGCATGAATGCTTATTTCTTATCCCTTGTCCATTGACTCTGTTTGGAAATGTCAACGCCATCTTGCATTTGTCTGAGATAGCCTCCATTTGTATATGTCAAGCTGGGACGCGCTTTTTAGTTGACCTCATAAAGTGATTCTCCTTGTCAGAGACATGCCTCCTAACATCCTCTTAAAATCCTGGACTTGACTGTTTCATGTCCTCACTGTAAAGTGGTCATTTAGAAACATGTCTAATCTTTTTTTTTTCTCTTCCTGTGCCTTACCCAGCCAACCCAGGTATTCCTATCTTTTGGTAGAGACTGTTCATTGTCCTTAGACTTCCTAATCCTTTAACCATTTAACATATTAAGCTGAAGGCTACAGCTGAGCCTGAATTTTCATTGGTAGCCAGGGATAATAGTGGGACAGAGAGTGTTGGAAATATCTCCTTTTCAAAGGTATAGTGCTTTTATCTCCCCCCCCCCCCCCGCCCCATTCAGTATTTGATTAAATCAGTGCTTCCAATTTATCAGCATGTTGGTAACAAAACCCGTCAATTTTTGCCAGGGCCACTCCATCTTCTAGTAAAGTCTCTAGGACACAAAGAGTACATTTATCATGAGGAGATTATAAAGGTTCACTTTGACATTTCAAGGGAGACTGATTATGTGTATTCTTTTCATGAGATGCTGAAAATCTATTCGAATATCAGTTATGCCCAAGAAACTTACCAGATCTTGATGACTTTCCTAGCTCCAAAGTTAGACTATTGGATCCCACAATTAGGGGAAATTTCTACTCTTCAGCTTGCTCTGTACTGAATATTTGCCTACCCCCCTTCACTCATATGTTGAAACCTACCCCCAAGGTGCAAGAGAGCCAGCTTGTCCCTTCCACTGTGTGAGGTTACAGTGAAAAGGTGTCATCAGTGAACCAGGAAGCAGGCTCTCTCCAGACACCAAATCTGCCAACACTGTGATCTTGGACTTCCCACCCTCTAGAACTGTGAGAATTGAATGTTTGTTCCAAAGCCCCCCAGTTTATAGCGTCCTTATGATAGCAGTGCAAACTGACTGAGACACTTGAATATGATTCCTAGTCCGTTGTAAACAAACAGAATTTTAAAAGCTGTAAGTACATTTATAATATACAGATAATTGGGAAAGTAAACAGTTTTTACGGTTTTTATTACAGAAATTTTCAAACAAAGGTGGAGAGTTTAATATAATAAACAAATCTGTACCTAACTTCGGCTATTATCAACATTTTGCTAATTAAGCTTCAATCCTTCCACCACCCCCCCCCCCTTATTTTGTTTTTGCTGCAGTAGGTTAAAGCAAACCCCAGATATTGTGTTATTGTATATCTAACGCTTTAGTGTGTATTTCTAACTATCAAGGTTTCCCCTTCCGTTTTTAAGAAAGAAAAATAACTACTTTGTCATTATCACAGATAATAACATTAACAATAATTTCCTTAACTGCATTTAAACCCAGACGGTATGTGAACTTCTGAATTCACTATTCGAACTCAAAAATGTCTTCTTACAGTCGGCTTATTATTATTTTTTTAAATCGGGCTCTACACAAGGTCCACACACAGCATTTCATTAATATGTCGGTCTTTTCAGTCTTACAACCACCCCTCTCCTCCCTCCCCTTATTTATGCCATTTGTTTGTTAGAGAAGCTGTCATTTATTCTCAGAGTGTCATACATTCTGAACTTGGCCAATTTTCTCCTCATCATGTCAATGAACTCGTTCTTCTCTCCTCTGCATTTCCTGCAGCCGAACTCTAGGTCTAGAAAATTGATCCGATTCCTCAGGTTGCATTTTGCGGACGGGATTCCTTCTCAGGTGGTGCAGAGTCCTTCCATCACCTCGTATCAGGGGTGTGTAGTAACTGGTTCTACTGGTTATTTTAGTGATGCTGAGACTGGGCAGTGTGTCCAGGTGGTATGAACTTAATATCTCCTTTATAAAGTTTGCCATCAACTTTCCTCCAGATGAGCGCCTTTTATTGCATGTGTACTGACAAGAGATTTCTTGCCAATGAGTGATGTACTCAAGACTCCTTGACCCATGCTCATTTGAAACGCTTCCCTGGTTGCCTCGCCACTCCTTGCGTCTCGTTTGGCACCAATTATATGCTTCAGAAAAAGGCACTTTCTTTCACAGCATTCTTCATTCTCCATTTCCCCCAATGCGCTTACACAACCCTTTTTTTGTTGTTGTTGTTGTTAATGACAGGTAGTTTTCTTCACTTTCCCTACCAAATGCAGATTTGTCAGTGTTTTGAAACAAATCTCTTAGTAAGGCCCCGGATGCTCTTGAACTTGCTCTCTGCTGCCAGATGGCACAAATGGCAACCTCCCTTTGATTGGCCTGCTGGGCTTTCATCAGTAAGGTGCTGTGGATTCATACAGCCTACTTGGAGGAACTGAGGTGATTTGTCAGTGACCTGGCAACACAGAACCACCTAGAACCTTCCAGGTGATGAGTTCTACTGAATACATACTTGCTAATTAATTATGTGTGAATTTGCATATGCCTGTTGTTCATATGGTAAACAGATAGTAAATAACATATATTCTTAAAAAAAGTTTTTTTTTTAATGTTTACTTATTTTTGTGAGAGTGAGAGAGACAGAGTGTGAGCGGGGGAGGGGCAGAGAGAGAGAGACACAGAATCCGAAGCAGGTGCTCCGGGCTCTGAGCTGTCAGCATGGAGCCCGACACGGGGCCCGAACCCACAAACCGGGAGATCATGACCTGAGCTGAAATCGGACGCTCAACCGACTGAGCCACCCAGGTGCCCCAATAACATATATTCTTATATAACCCATGGAGCCCCAGTCTTGAAAGCAAATCATTTCTTTGCACAGGAAGATATTTAGGGTGATTCAGAAAACCATTAAGAAAAAGGGTTTAGGGTAATAGGAAATATTTATTCTGCAGGCAGGAATTTATCTGGGCAATATTTATTTTTTAACTAAGCCCTTAGATTTCCATGAACTTATTCCCACTTCTCCATGAGAGGACTTTCTGCTGAAACAATAGTAACAGCTATGATTCCATGGGTGCTTATTGGGTGCCAGTCACAGTCACGGACCCCACATTCCCGAGACTCTGAGAGATTATATAATTTATCTGAGACCAGAGTCTCCTAAGCGTGACACTGCACTTCTCCTCTGTCGGAAAGTCCTAAGAAAAGCCACAGCCTCTGCAATTGGTACATTGCACAGGTTTGTGCAACAGCCATTAGTGATATCAAGAATCTCAAGACAAAACATGGTGGTCTAAGAGCAAACTTGGAGCAGTTGCTGATAATGAGACGGCACTCTTTGCAATGACATATCAAGGGCAGTGTCAGAAAGCCACCGGACCAGTATTCCCCAGTGAGGAGCACGTGATTAAAGAATGTGAGTCGAAGATACACCAGCAGGGAGAGACAACGAGATGGGGTAGGGAGGACACCATTCTGGCTGCATTGTTCTTGGCCGAGGTCTTCACCTAGCGAGAACAGATGGGGAGCTAATCCCACAACCAGGCTGGACTTTCACTTAAATTATTTGTGATTTGCTGCCTATATCTGAGGCGATATAATTAGGTTTAATGATTTTCAACCAGAAGTTATTTGCTTTTACATATTTTTAAATTGGAAGACTCTCTCCAGTTTTATTAAGGGCAGTACCTGGGCCAGGTGGAGTTGACCCATGGGTGCAGTCACCTTCCAAAATAGCTCCCAAATAGGGACGATGTTTCAAAGAACCAACTGTTACATCCACATTAGAGCAACATACACAGATTTACCAGACTGCTTCTTCTTATCATCAATAATCAGTATAACCATCCCCAAGTGGGCGATTCATATAGAATTCCTTACTCGACTACTGCACAGACAATCCAAACTATGTAACTCTTACCGTTTAAAAACCAATGTTTAATTACACTTGTGATACATGAGTATATTCTCCCTCCAAAAATCCAGAACCCTACTACTGGCAGAGCACAAATTCAATATTTATCCTGGAGTCACAAAATAATTTTTCCTGAATAGATCTCCACAAGTAAAGGAAAGCAATTAATTCAAATGAGCTTACTCTTTGCAGCCATTGAAAGGGAAATGTTGAGGATGGAATCTGCCCAATTTTCTGTTTGCTTCTGTGGGGGAGCTTGGCCATGTGTTGCATTAGTTAACAACTCGTGTCTGAGGCTCACTGAAAGGAATTTTAGGGGTCACGTAGTTTATCGCCTATCTGGAAGCAAAGCCAGCAGGGATCCCATTTCTCAGGAGGTCTGGAAGTGGCATGTACTTAAAAAAACCAAGGAGATATTTTTCTGTTTTGTTTTTCTAAGATTATTTCTTTCTGAAGACTCTATACTCGGAATAGTATCCATTTTCCCACTTAAAAAAAAAACAGTAACATTTTCTGTATCATGATTCTAAAACATATTTTTAGCTTTGTTTTTGTTGTCTTTTCCTGTAGGGCTCCCATTAAAGTATGCCAACGAGAAGAAAAACAAAATTAAAAGCCATTCTGAGAAATGAGAAATTAAGATTCTTAGAGGAGTTTTGTGGTTTTTTTTCCTTTTCATGTAGAAGAAAAATTGGGGATTTCAGGTTACTTTCATTACTGCTCTTCAAAAATCCCAAATAGCTTTTTACCTTTTTCCACTTTGTTCTTTTTAAGCAGTTCGGACAGTTTTATTTTAAAATAACCTTCAGTTTAGAAAAACGGCTACGTAAAACTTCAGTATGGTGGAGGAATCCGGATAAATGTTTAGGGCACGTATTCCCTGGGGTGTTGGAGGAGTAAGGTTAGCTCTTATATCCGTATTACCAGTTTCTTTTTTTTTTTTTTTTTCTTCAAATTGGGTTTGCTTAGTAAGGGGGAGACAGAATTTGAGGAGGTTGAAGGTGATATTGTGAGGACAGTGGCTCCTTTTCTACAGCAAGGGGTTTAGAAGGCACCTGGGGTGGCTCATTTGGTTGAGTGTCTGACTATTGATTTCTGCTCAGGTCGTGATCTCGGGGTTTGTGGGTTCGAGCCCTCCATGGGGCTCTGCACTGACAGGACCCAGCCTGCTTGGGATTCTCTGTCTCCCTCTCTCTGCCCCTCCCCTGCTTGCCTTCTGTCTGTCTTAAAAAATTAATAAACATTAAAAAAAATAGAAAGTGGTTTAGGCTGCATTTTGTCAGAAATGTTGAGAGGTTCTCAAATGAGTAAACATTTGCCTTGATCCCTCCTCCTCCTTTTCCTTTCCTTTCATTTTTGGAAAGAATCCGCCGAACATCTGAACTCACTTGCCCACTTACTTCGCACCAAAGAAGCTGAAAAGAGCCAGGTACGTGTCCCCATCCCACCCGCACCGGCAAAATGTGAGAACATGATTCGGCTTGACCGATTATGTGCTCTCCTTGGAACTTTGAATTCAGAGCCAAGCAGCATACCTGCGTCTACGGGAGCTGGTGCCCGTGGCCATGCTCAGTGTCCAGAGCTGGGAAGAGGGGACCAGCAGCAGCGAGGGACCCACATGCATTTCTGGTCCTGGTTCCCTGGCCTTGCTGGCCGATTTTGGGAGCTACTCAATGTGCTTCCGGCACGTTCTTTTTCTGCTTCAATCATTCAGAGTGGGTTTTCAGTGCTAAGAAAACAATCCTCCCTGACACAGGCTTTTTCTGAGATTTGGACCTCAAGATCTGGAGGTGAAAGAAAGCATGGAAACATTCATTGAGGGGAGGTGGGCCCCCTTTCTGAGGTCTGACCTGCTTCCTCAGACCACATGTGTCTCAGGACACTTTCCTCACCTAAGTACCCCAAGGGAGAATGAGGTAACACTTCACAGAGAACACAAAGAGGCATCATTTCAAGGAAGAGATTAACGCCACCTTTTCAACCTTTCAACATCGGGTGAATTCCTATCCTTTAAAAAAAATATTTTTTTTAATGTTTGTTTATTTTTGAAAGAGAGAGAGAGAGACGGAGTGCAAGCAGAGAAGAGGCAGAGAGAGAGAGAGGGAGACACAGAATCTGAAGCGGGATCCAGGCCCTGAGCTCTCAGCCCAACACAGGGCTTGAACCCACGAGCCGCAAGATCATGGCCGAAGCGAAGGCTGCTGCTTAACCGACTGAGCCACCCAGGCACCCCGAATTCCTATCCTTTCTTGGAGAGCGAGAGTTCTGGAAAAGGGACGTGTCTTGCAGTATGATGTTGGGGTTCACTTAACTAAGACTTATAGGAGACAAACTTGTCAGGAGCCGATAGTTACCTTTTCCTGATTCCTTCCCACCCGCCCGCTGAATTCACTTATGGGCGGTGAGAAGTAGAAAACCCAGAGCTAAGGACAGCTATTACCTGCTAAGGCATTCTGAGACGGAGCCTCTGAAAATGAGAATATAATTTATCAAGCAGTGTGTGTTCAATGATTCAGAAAGATCCATATGTGCTTTTGTTTCAGCCACTCTAATGAGAATATGTCAACTTCAGTTATACTCTTCTATTATCAGGCTCACTCCCGACTAAACCAGAGTGGCTGCTTTCCAGAGAGGCATGTTCTCGTTGCAAGGATATGCTAGCTTTGCAGAGAGGCTTTCTTCATCGCATAGGATCTTCAGGTTAGGACTGAGGCCCCTTCAACTGTCAAAAATCAGTATTTTATTTCTAGAAGGGATTTGACAACCTTCCAGCATCATTATCCACCACTGACTTTTAGAAAGAAAAGAAAAAAGGGTAAGGCAATATCTTCAAGAGTGAGTGATTTTGAGGGTGTGGGATGGGCTGAAGCCAGAGGCCGATGCAAAACAAGATGTCACATTGTTTAACAGACCAAAAGAAAATGACATTTCTTCCAGCTCCCTGCTGAAATGAAGGTCAAGTCTTCCAGTTTGGAGACAACGGGTGTCCCAAGGGGACAGAATATTGTACAGTTACAGGCATGTGTTGTCCAACAAGTAGATGGTGAAATACACAAACGGCCAAGGATTCGTATAAATGTTCTACCGAAGGGAAAATGATCCTCACCCGAATTCAGCAAAAAACTCTTTGCTTTTGTATAGCAAGAGAAACCCTGAGGATAAAAATGGGAATTTAGTGTGAAACAAATAATCTTTTTTTTTTTTTTTCAACTCAAAACCCCATCTGCCTTAAGGGTGAAAAACACATAAGAATCTCCATGGGAGCGGGAACCAAGCAGGGTTTTGTCCTTACGTGGCCGAATATGCTCTATGTGGGGGCAGAGTCTAATGCCTTATTTGTGATGATGGTCATTCAAGGGCGGGACAAGATAACCAGGAAGAGCTCCTCAGAATTTATTTCCTGCGTCCTCTGTTGGGGCGTCTGAAACCGAGAGTCTTTACCTGATGCTCTGGGTTGAGATGTTCATGCTGATCCCTTCGCAGGCAATTTGCAAGAGACAGTCTGCAATGCCAAAACATATCTTCACAAGTTTGCTTTGTTCTTACTGTTCGGTGGATATCTCCATACGAATCGTCTCCCTTAGGAAACTTCAACCGCTGGCAGCCCTTATGAGGACAGCGCAGTAGACAGCAAAAACCGAGTCCTCCTTGGAAACAAGCAGTCGCACGGATTCTTGGATGGAAATTCGATCTGCAATTTACTTCCTCCGTCCCGCTCTTTTGAAAGAAGCCTGCGTTTTCGTGGACAAGTTTCTGGTGTTTATTGTTTCGTAACAGGCTGAGGAAGTCTTGAGACGGTTGGCAGTTTTAGCAAATTGCTAGAATTTTGGCACCATGCTGCCATTTACCTTTTTATGCTCCAAAAATGGTAAACAGTACTATTTATCGAGTGTCTACTGTGTGCCCATCTCTGTGCTATGATATGCTTTATGTACATTACCTTTAATTTTTATAACAAGCCTGCTCTCATTTGAAGGATTATGGAACGATGGCCTGGAGATTAGCTGAGTAATTTTTGCACACTAGCTGCTCTGTTGTTTGCAATGATATTTAGGTGGTTTTTTTTTTTGCCCGTGTTCAGGGGGAGTCTTGCTGGCTTCGTGGGTTGATTCATGCACATTCCCGGTATTTCACTTCTTCATGCACATTTTCCTGCACATGTCAGTTAACGCCTCATTCGATTTTGTAATTGTTTCTGATCCTTTCAAGTTAAAGCTGCTTCCCTCTCCCTTCAGCAGGGTATCAAAGTTGGCTGCTGGCAGTTGATAGGCATTATCAGAGGCTGCAGATCAAAGATGCTTCATCAAATAGAGGGTGCTTTGGCTCCCAGAGAGCAAGCGACTTGGGCATTCCTTTCCATCACGGTGATGAGACGTTAGTAAGAATTAACTAATTTGCTGTCTATAAATGGGTGTCTTTGACTCAAAGCCTTGAAACTATGCTAATACTGCCTAGCGTCTATTTGAAAGCTTCTCCTGAAATTTCCAGAAGACTTAAAAATGTATTGCCTTGGAGCACACAAAATTGTTCTTTCTCTAAATGCTAGGTTAGTTCAGAATGCATGTATGTTAATTAGAGTTTTTTTTAGTGTTTATCAACACGCTGTCAAACAAAAGAATACACCTATGCCGTGTATGAACTAAGAATTCTTAAATATGGATACAAAATGAGCATCTTAGGAAGGAACTATAAGGTTTTTAAAGAAGATTTCCCAAAATGCTTATAAAACTTCTCAAAACGTATTCTTCGGGACGCTAACCCCACCAGTTGTTCTTTGGAGACAAGAAGGTGAATAAATGGTCGTATAAATCTGGGGCACAGTGAATGCTTTATTTCTCCCTTGGAGAGTTACAGTGCATGTTAGCATATTGTAGAATCTGCAGTAGGAAATCTGTGCTTTCCTTAAACCCATGTTTTCTCATATGAACTTGATCATGGAAGATTTTATTGGGTCATACCTCTTACCATCACATAGACCATGCTTTGGGGAATGCTGGAAGGTGAAAATGGAAAGAAAGAGACAAGTTTCAGTTTTTCAAATGTAGAGTCTTCCACCAGAGAGATATTGACAACGCTAATCCCCGCAGTCAGGTTTATTGCGGGTTTGAGCCTGTGAGAGGAATTTTTGGGTTCTTCAGCACACACAGATTTGTACTGATATGCACACGGTCAGCCCGAGGCCACCTTCCAACAGCGTGCTGTGTAATTTGGACCAGCTCTGCAGCCCACCCCACCCCCAACCCTGGATGACACTCTGTGTGATGGGAGGGGGATCCTGTGTCCACTCCCCTCCCTGCGCCGCAGGCCAGAGAGGGGAAGAGGCCTGTGAAAACGGGATAATCCGCCCCCTGTGTTTTTTTTTTTTTAAATAGGAACGTTGGTGCATTAGAGTTTTTTTTCCAAATTATGTCACATATATACTTTATTTTAATGGAAAAATAGTGCTTTTGAGTAGCCTATGATCAGTCTTTAAAAATTTGTCTTAATGTTTATTTTTATTTTTGAGAGAGAGAGATTGAGAGAGAGAGAGAGAGAGAGAGAGAGAGAGAGATACAGAGCGCAAGCAGGGGAGGGGCAGAGAGTGAGGGAGACACAGGGTCTGAAGCAGGCTCCGGGCTCTGAGCTGTCAGCACAGAGCTCGACGTGGGCCTCAAACTCATGAACTGTGAGATCATGACCTGAGCTGAAGTCCGACGCTTAACGGACTAAGCCACCGGGGACCCCAGCCTATGATTAGTCTTAAGGTCGGTTTCTATGCACTGATTTCCTTAGAGCTATTAAACGAGAAATGAATTCGTATCTGTCACAATTTATTGCCTTATAGTTGTCCTGAATGTGAATATTGCATTTCACATCCATATGCTTCTCCACACCCTATTATTTTGTTCTTAGGAGCCATTTCAGGTAGACCGTGGCCCTCTCATGCTGGTCAAACCTGCTCCCAGAAAGGGAGCAGTTTTCATTAGTGCTTGGTTTATTTAACAAGCCTCCAAATGGAAAAGGTGACAGGGCAGACAGAGTATAGGAAGGATAGGAGGGCTCTACTGTCAATAGACCAACAACTTGGATTTTGAAAGAGATTTTGTGTCTTTTGGCTGTCCTTAGAGGAAGCAGATCAGATCAGGGTTTATATGCTTGAATTCTTGGGCCATGGTCTCTCGCCAGCTTCCTGGCAAGACCTCAACCAGCTTGCCAGCAGGTTTGTGACATGTGATTTCTGAAGAGGGCTTTCTAATCTAGATGACTACACTGTCCCCCTTGTTGAGACGGAATCTGGAAGGATATTCATGGGCCTGGTGGAATCTCAGTCAGCCTAATGTACTTGAAAATGAATTCGCTTGTCAGAGAACAATTGACAAAAGAAAGAAAAAAAATGTCGGTTAAATTTTGGGTCTAAAAAAAGCTGCTCTTAATCACATCTTAAAATAGCAGCCCTCCATTTGATCATTGAGCCCACAAAAATGTGCAGGCCTGAAATTTGGTCAGCTTTTGTTTCAAAGGTATCTTGTAAAGTCTGTGCAGCCCTTTGCTACCTGAGACAAAACAAAATAACAACAGAAACCAAATCAAATGCACAAATACACACCTCCCAATTAAGTAGAAAAAAGAGTATTACTTCCTAAGTCCATTCCTACAATTCTTAGTATCATGCCGGAACAAAACTAGCTTTCTTCCCAGTGAAAATATTTCATTAAGAATATTTTAGCATTCAGGGAAAACTCCGGCCCAGAGGTTGTCATGTCTATGGTATCATGTCTGTGTCTTCGACGGCACAGTCCTCTGAGATACCCCGAGTACCTCTATCAGTGAGGATTGCAAAGCGTGACCCAAGCCTGAGGCAGCATCCACTGTCATTTCTATATGGCCAAGTTAATCAGCTCCCTCAAGGGCATCCCGCTTGTGCAGAAGGAAGAGACTGGAAATCTGCCAAAGCTAAGATTACTGGAACTTGGAGTTACCAGGCAAGTAGATAGATAGATGGATAGATAGATAGATAAATAGGGATAGATAGAGATACATACCAAAGTGCAGAAAGAGAATCGCATTGCAAGTTGAGTTTCTTGGGGAGCAGACTTCACAGGAAGAGTGGTCTACAGGACGGTATAGCGCACGTGGGACCCATCCTTATGGAAAAGAAGGGACAGCAGCAGGGTTGGGCAAAGGAAGCTGGGCTGAGGTGAGGTCTCAACAAAGGCATCAGCCAGCCCCACGGGAAGCTTTGATGCTGGGATGGTCTTTCAGTGTTGACGAAATTGGAACCAGGCCACTGCCTCTTCGCACTCTCTTAGTCGGTCATTGGATTGGTCTGTCCTGAAGGGTAAGGTGGCTGGGTAGCTGCAGCCGTTCCCAGAAGGGCGTCGTCTGCCAGCCGAATGCCCAGTCCTTCATCTGGGAGGCAGCATTCGCCACGACACCCGGCAGCTTTCCTTTCCTAACGTAAGAAGTGGCTCAATTAGTGACCCTACAGAATCAGAGCTCTGTTAGGATAGAATGTTTTATGTTGTTTTTAAAAACTTTTTACTTATTTTTTTTTTCAACATTTATTTATTTTTGGGACAGAGAGAGACAGAGCATGAACGGGGGGAGGGGCAGAGAGAGAGGGAGACACAGAATCGGAAACAGGCTCCAGGCTCTGAGCCATCAGCCCAGAGCCCGACGCGGGGCTCGAACTCACGGACCGCGAGATCGTGACCTGGCCGAAGTCGGACGCTTAACGGACTGCGCCACCCAGGCGCCCCAACTTTTTACTTATTGTTGAGAGCGAGCACAAGCACAGGAGTGGCAGAGAGAGGGGACAGAGGATGTGAAGCGGGCTCTGCACTGACAGCAGCTAGCCTGATGGGGGGCTCAAACTCCTGAACCGTGAGACCGTGACCTGAGCTTACAGTCGGATGCTTATCTCACTGAGGCACCCAGGTGCCCCTAGAATGTTTTATTTTAAAGAAATATTCATGACTCAGGAGAAGCAGTGGCTCCCAGGGACAATGGTGCTGTTTTCTACAAGTTGGGGACAAGCTCTGCTATAAGCCACAACTTCTGCGCATCTGAAAGGTGGGAAAGAACTGCTTTAAAAAAAAATTTTTTTTAATGTTTATTTATTTTTTTAGACCCATTTTTTAAATGTTTATTTATTTTTGAGACAGAGTGAGACAGAGCGTGAGTAGGAGAGGAGCAGAGAGAGAGGGAGACAGAATCCGAAGCAGGCTCCAGGCTCTGAGCTGTCAGCACAGAGCCCGACACGGGGCTCAAACTCACAAACAGTGGGATCATGACCTGAGCCAAAGTCAGATCTCAATGGATTGAGCCACCCAGGCGCCCCTCAAAAAGGTTTTATCAAAGCAGGGAGACAGGATCCGTGGCAGTAAGACCTGCCCTGGGGTTGTGACGAGTGACTGAGTGACTGATTATATATACTTGGGAGTTGGGGGAGATAAGGAAAAAAGGAGGCCTCCAGAAGGACTTTCATATGCTAAAGAGGAGTCAGAAGATACTGGAGGCCTTGTTATTGTCAAGGTAAGGTGGTTTTCCCTCTAGGAAGGCATTAACATTAAGACAAGACAGTTGGGAGTTTTACTCTGCCTACCTCAAATATTGGTCAGTGGGCTGCAGATTATAAAGAAATTTAATTAAAATTTTTTTTAATGTTTATTATTTATTTTTGAGAGAAAGAGAGAGACAGAGTACAAGCACGGGAGGGACAGAGAGAGAGAGGGAGACACAGAGTCTGAAGCAGAATCCAGGCTGGGAGCTGTCAGCACAGAGCCCGATGTGGGGCTCGAACTCACCAACTGCAAGATCATGACCTGAGCTGAAGTCGGACCTTAACCGACTGAGCCACCCAGGTGCCTCTGGAAAGCACTGTTTTGGTTGTGAGGAGTTTGGTAAATGATGTCCCAACCTTGGCCTTAGCGTTCTTTCTCTCCTGCCCCCCTACCCCATGCCTCCACCATGACACTCTCTCTTCTCCGCCTACTTCACCTTCTTCCTTTGCCTCATAGACCCCCTAAGGCCTGTTATTTTTTGCATAAAAAATTCTTGATAAATTTTTATTTATATTCTTAATAATTTTTTTTTTTTTTTTTGGTACATGAGCATCCCTTTGATATTTTTTATATTAGATTTCACCCTTGGTAATGAAAGTCTGACAATGAAGAATGCATTGAACCTTTTCTTTTGTTACTATGAAAAACGGCAGGTGTAGGATTTAAGTGCAAACCAGATGGCCAGGCTTTGAACCTGGCCCCACCACTCACCTGCTGTGTCAGCTGGGCAAGTTGTTAACTCTCTCTGCCTCAGTTTCTTCACCTGTACAAGAGAGATAACAACAACGCTTTTCAGAAATAATAATAGTGTTTTCACAAAACAGGTTGTTATGAGAATTAAGTGAGTTATTTGTGAAGTGTTTAGGATAGTACATATGTATCACATACGTAGTAAACATTATGGAAATATGTTCTTATTCAAAAATAAATTGGGGCCCCTGGGTGACTCAGTTGGTTAAGTGCCTGACTCTTGATTTCAACTCAGGTCATGATCTCAAGGTTTGCGGGATCAAGCCCTGCGTCGGGCTCTGTGCTGACAGTGTGGAGCCTGCTTGGGATTTTCTCTCTCCCTCCCTCTCTCTCTGCCCCTCCTCTGCTCATGCTCACTTCTGCAGGCACTTGTGCTCTGTCTCTCTGTCCCCTACCCCCCTCTCTCAAAATAAACATTTCTTTAAAAAGTAAAAGAAAGTACTCTAGGCATGTAATGTGTATTTCTTTATCTGGAAAGGGCGGGGGTTTGGAAGTAGGAGGAAGGAATAAACATTGTTAAGTACCTTCTATGTGCCAGAAACCACTAAGGCACACAGGTTGCTTCACTTAATTCTCATGATAGCCTTGGGATGTCGATATTATTCCCCTTTTACAGATGAAGAAATTACGATTTGCAGAGTTTAAATTGCCCGCTGTCACGGAAGTGGTGAGGGGTGAGCTGGAATTCAAACCCAAGACGACCTGGCGTTCATGGTTTGCTTTGTTCTATTTTTGCTGGGTCCTTCTCATCCCAACCCGCTCCATGTTTATGATACCCCCTCACACCAGCTTTCCATTTTCCAGTGAGCAAAAACTGATGTACTCCGAAGTGATACAAACCAGAACTTCTCACTCCCAGGAGAACTCCCCCTAAAACTGTGAGTTTCATTTTGTTTCCCCTGCAACATGAAACAAAGAGTAATGGCATGAAAAATACGACCTGACAACATCATTTATATTATAATTTCTCCTAAAAGATGAACTTTATCCTTAAAACAATGCCCTTTATGGCAAAAAGGTTAGCTTACTTCTGTTCTATTGTTAACTGCGAAAATTACCCTTTAGTTTTTAGGGTTTGTTTGTGTTCAAAGAATTCATGAGCAAATATTTCTACAGAGAAGCAAACTCAAAGCTGAGAAGATTAATTCATAATAAGTCAAATTTTGATGCTAAAATAGTTTGATCTGAGATTACCATTGACTACAAATTGCCATCTGTGCTTACTTGTTAAAGATGTCAAGTGTAATTAATTCAGTGGACCCACTATTTGACAACCTCTGCTAAAGGGATCTGTGGAATACATACTGGATGCTAATTTTCAAATTAAACCTGCCCAGTGGTTGTTGGTTTTGTGAAAGTAACTTCTTTCCTCATTTGACCAAACCTCGAAAATCCCATAAGGGGGAAAGAAATGATCGTTCATTAAAAAAACCTACTGTGTGCCAAGCACCGTGTTATGGTAATATACCCACTTTAACCTTATTCATCCTCCAGGCAGTCCTATAAGGGGCAGCTATTAGCTCCTTTAGTTGGGGCGGGGGTGGGGGGTGGGGGGTGGGGGGGAGGCACAGAAAGCGTTTTTTTTCTCAGACCCTATGAGATGTGAGAATTCCTACTCTAGCCCTTTATGTGCAAGACTCATTGTTAACATATATGTGAACATGTATGTGCAGACTGGATTTTCCCTCCTGTGTTTGAGCGGGAAGCAAAGGACAAAGAAAAAAAGGGGAATCAATTTACCACCCATGTGTTTCTTAATCACTACTAGCGGTGGAAACTCTGAAAATCCCTCGAGGGGCTTGTGTCCTTGCTTAAGGGCAAAAGGAGAGAGGCTGGTAGATTGATCTTGTTCACGTTTCGTTAGGGAGGAGCAGCGTCTTGGGTAGAAGCAGCAGGTAGTGGTAAGGAGAAGAGATTTTGGGCCGGGAGGCTGCTGCTTGTGAACAGTATCGGGAACAAGACATTGAAAAGAAGGTAAACCTGATCAAAGTCATTAATACTGAAGAAAAGACTTGACCTAGAAAATTGACCCTGAAACTCTGTATCTCTTTCCCCAAACTTGTACCCAAGGCATTGCCCTGTTTGCCCATTTCTTGCCAGTCTTGTCAGGAGTCCTGCCCGTTGGAGCCCCTACACTAGCCTACAGAAGCCTCCTTAAGTGACCTGGGTTGGAGAAGTTCTCACCAAGGGCTGACCTCAGATGGGAGAAGGGACAGATGAAGAGAATGTCCGCGTGCCAATGCAGTGTGGGGATAAAACACATTTCAGACAACTGAACTTGAAACGGAATTTATTTCCCTTAATATAACTGTAAGTGATGATGTATAGACGGCAATCTTATGGGAACTAAATTCCAGCAGGAGTTTGTGAGAAATAGGTTGTTTGTTTGTTTGTTTGTTTTTGAGAGAGAGAGAGTGCAAGTGAGCAAGGGGCAGAGAGAGTGAGAGAGAGAGACGGAGAGGGAGACAGAGGTGGGGGTGGGGAGAGAGAGACAGAGAGAGAGAGAGAGAAAATCCCATAAGGGGTGGCGGGGGGTGGGGGCTGAGGTGGAGAGAGAAAGACAGAAGCAGGGCTCAACTCAGGCTCCTGTTTCGTTTGTTTGTTTTACCTGAAGCAGGGCTGGTGCTCCCTGGATGTGGGACTTGAACTCACAAACTGTGAGATCATGACCTGAGCCAAAGTCAAATGCTTAACGACTGAGCCACACAGGAGCCCTGGTTGTTGCTTTTTTAATGAACAGTCTTGAAGACCTAACAACCATGAACAACAAAACGTCTCTTAAAAAAGTATCTTCCAAATTTCCTAAAAATTTACTTTTCACACAACATATCATAAGATATGGAGCTAGCTTAAAGTTGAAGAGCTAAGAGAAAGACAATCAAAAGAAGCTAACAATCTCCCCAAATAAGAATTCAACAACTGATAAATGAGATTAGAAATGGCTCACAAAAGGAGCTACTAAAATTGACCAAAATGGAGCAAAAAGCTGGCTTTACTTTGAAACAATTAAGTAATTTACAAAATATGTTAATGCTCACATTTGCTACATTGTTTACTAGCCTTTATCTCAGATAACATGCATTAACCACGAGGGAAAATGCACATTGAATCTATGAATTTGTTTTGCTGATTTATTTTCATTTAAAATTTTATGTATTTGCAGTAGACACAGATATACAAATGTGTACTACAACGTTTTTCTGAAACTAATGTATACCGTGCTAAATATCATGCCCAATTTTTTTAAATTAATAAAACAAATCAAGCCTCCTACTTTTTATAGTCTAGCAATATCTCGCTGTACTTTAACTTTTGTCATTTGTAGGACTGTCTGCACCTGTACTAAGTGGGGTGTTCTTCTGTATTTTTATATCTGGACTTCACTTTTTATTGGACGTTTAATTTTCGTATAGTCACATACTAAAAGGAAAAAAAAACCCTTTGCTTACCTTCTAGGCAAGGTATGGTAGCTATGGAAATGCTTGTTGTTTCTTTAATATTTTTCTACATAATTGGATCTATTTTAGCAGTCTGAGTTATTGCAGCTATTATAAACCGAACAATGGAGGAAGGCCAATTATTCCAAAGCTGCACTTAATGACCGCTCGCCTAGCACAGATATCTCTCTTCAAAATCAACTGCAGTGCAACATGCATTTTCTGAGGAATTTAAGAGGCAGGCTCATCAACACTGTTTTTTTATCTTTTTATTTTTTAATGTTTATTTATTTTTGACACAGAGAGAGAGAGACACAGCATGAGCAAGGGACGGGGAGAGAGAGAGGGAGACACAGAATCCAAAGCAGGCTCCAGGCTCCGAGCTGTCAGCACAGAGCCTGACGTGGGGCTCGAACCCACAGACCGTGAGATCAAGACCTGAGCCGAAGTCAGACACTCAACCCACTGAGCCACCCAGGCACCCCCACCAACACTGTTAAAGAGCATCATTTTGAAGTCTAGTGGCAGACGTTAAGAATCTTGGACCATCTGTAGCGTTACCTGCTTCTTAGAGTTCTTGGCCAGTTGTACTCTTAACTATTAAAAATTTTTTTTTCAACGTTTTATTTATTTTTGGGACAGAGAGAGACAGAGCATGAACGGGGGAGGGGCAGAGAGAGAGGGAGACACAGAATCGGAAACAGGCTCCAGGCTCCGAGCCGTCAGCCCAGAGCCCGACGCGGGGCTCGAACTCACGAACCGCGAGATCATGACCTGGCTGAAGTCGGACGCTTAACCGACTGTGCCACCCAGGCGCCCCTGTACTCTTAACTATTAAAAAAAATGCGGATTGGTGGTTAGGAACTATATCAAATAATTTTGTTCATAAAATCTTCTATATGAGCAAGACATATTTCTCCTATGTCCAGTGTACTCAATACAGACGTGTTTTCCCAAATTAGCTTCAATACTGGCTTGAGCAAACAGCCGCAAGCATTCGGGGAAAGATGTCAAGGTGAAAATCCAGGTGAAAGGTACCAGTTGAAAGAGACTGGGAAATTGGGTAAGAAACTCAGTTTGGAAATGGCAAGTGAAGACCGTAAACTCCTAATATGGCCTCTGTGGGTCCAAGAGTGATGTCACTAAAGCAAACCTGGCCCCTAAGAGCCCCCAGGCTCCTCTTTGCCTTAAGAAAAATAGTGACTGCAGGGATGTTTGTTTTTAGCACCTTTCCAGTTTATGTGATTCCCTCATTAGTGCTCACCTCAACGACTTGCTTCAGTTTCCCGAGTGCTTGGGATCCCTCCCTCCTCACACCCTCCCAGGCCAGTGCCCCACATCACCAATCTTTCCTGACTCATCCCCCCCAAAGTATATCTGCTTGCATTCAGTTCCCTCAGGGGCGTGTCTCCCACAGAGGTCGCACAGCATGATTTGGGAATCATATAGGCCTGGGATCAAATTCTGGCTTGGATACTTATTAACTGTAAGAACTTGGGTGAAGTATTTAACTCTTTTGAGCATCAGTGTGTTCATAAGTAAAATGGGTATAACCATAGGAGCTCCTAAAAAGGCTGTTGTGAGGAGTAAAACACATAGTGTATTTGAAGGGGCTAATATGATAACCTGAAAAACAGCAGGGCCCAATAAATGGAAGACAGCGTAACTGATTTGGTAATTGACAGTAAAAAGGAAAAAAAGAGTTTCACATTAATGAAAAATCTAAGAAAGGACGTACAAATACTCTATAAAGATTGTTAAAACCTTATTGGGAGAAATTAAGGAAGATCTAAATAAATGGGGTGATATGCCATGTACATGGATTGAAAGAGTCAATATACTAAAGATTTAAACTTTTCCCAAATCAAACTACATATTCAATGCAATCCTGATAAAAATCTCAATAGAATGGTTGCCGTATTGACCAGCTGATACTGAAGTTTATAAAGAAATTTTTTAAAATCCCAAGAATATTCAAGACACTCTTGCAGTAGAGTAACAAGGAGAGAGGATTTATTCCGCCAAATATTAAAACTTGTGAAGCTACAGCAATCATGACTTTGTGGTATTGTTACAGATAAATAGCCCCAAGGAAGAGAATAGGGATAGCTAAAACAGGCTCATGTAAGTTTTGATATGATATATGACAAAGGACATGTTCCAGGATAGTTGGGGAAATGATTGTCTTCTCATTAAGTGATGCCAAGATTACTAGGCATCTAAGTGGGAAAAGAATGAACCCGGACCCCTTCCTCACACCATATACAGAAATCAACTCCAAGTGGGTTATAAACTTAAATGTGAAAGAAAAAATGTAAAGTGTTTATATATTTATAAACATCTCCAGGGCATTGGGCAACTTTTTAAAATGAGATAGACAGAGATGAGATTAGGGCACCTGGGTGACTCAGTCGGTTAATCATCTGACTCTTGATTTCAGTTCAGGTCATGATTTCATGGTTTGTGAGATTGAGCCCCACAGTGGGCTCTGTGCTGACAGTGCAGAGCCTGCTTGGGATTCTCTCTCTCTGCCCCTCCCCTGCTCACTTGTGTGCTCTGTCTCTCTTTCTCAGAATAAATACATAAACTTAAAAAAGAGAATATTAAAATGACATTAAAGTAATTAAACTCATGAAAAGACACCTCTTTGAAGAGTGTGGAAATACAAGCCACAGAATGAGATGACATTTGCGGCACATAATCCACAAAGAACTTATATCCACAAGTCGGTTAGAAAAAGACCAACAACCCAATTAAAAAATGAGCCAAAAGGAAATCCAGATGACTGATAAGAATAAGATGCTTAAGCTCACTAATTATCAGGAAGCACAAGCTAAGTCGTACTGAGAACAGAAAGCCAATGTCACACACACCAAGAGTGGCAAAATAAAAAATGTGATACAAACAAGTGTTGGCTAGGATGTGGAGGAATGAGAGCTTTCGCGCACCGTTAGTGGGAGTAGAAATTAGTGCGATTGCTTTGGAATACAGTTTGCATTTTCCAATGAAATGGGAGCTCCACAGAACTCAGGACACAGCAGTCCTATTCCTGGGTATATCCCTAGCGAAATGCATGCATTTGCATATTAGGAGACATGTGTAAGAATGTTCTAACCAGAATTTTGATAATAGTCTGAAGCTGTAAGTGAACCAAATGTCCATTAACAGTAAAGTGGCCATAACCATGAAGCGGATGAACAAATTGTGGTATGTACATGAGTATGCTGAAATTCTTTCAACGATGTAAAAAAAATTAGAGCTTTTCTGGGGGGAAGGATCTTACAAACACAATACTGAGCACAAGAAGTGGAGCACATAAGAATGTCCACAGTATATTTTTAATATATGTAAAATTGAAAAATAGGAGAAACCATACTTCCTAAGGGATAAAATTATAAAGGAAAACTATGACAGCTGGGACAGAACCACCATAAGAATCATGGCAGTGGTTACCTCTAAAAAGAGACAGAGGGTCTCAATGAGGAGGGTACAGACTGGGGGCTCAGAGGAGCAACCAATATTTCATTTTATATGTTGGACTTTGATGCCCAGCACATATACCACATAATCATACATTACACTGTATATGTGAATTCTTTTTCCATCCTTCTGTATGTGAACCATATGCCAAAATTATATATATATATGTATATATATACACACACACATATACACCCACACCAGAAAGAGAATCATGTTGGTATTATTTTAGATTCCAAAATAAAGCAGTTACTATTCAGCCTCTGTGCTTTGAAACACAAAACCTGTGTCACGCTGACATCTTGAGCAGCCTTCCAAGTGTCATTGACGGGCTGTATTTAATGTTAATAAGATAACGTAAATGAAAAACTTGCTATGTCCCAGGCAAGGTGCTAAGGGTCTAGCACACGTTAGCTAGTCCTCAGTCAATACTGAGACACCGTCATTTAGCGCAAAATCTTTTTTTTTTTTTTAATGTTTATTTTTGAGACGATGCAAGAGACAGAATGCAAGCAGCAGGGGGGCAGACAGAGGGAGACACAGAATCTGA
This sequence comes from Prionailurus viverrinus, assembly GCF_022837055.1. Taxonomy (NCBI): domain Eukaryota; kingdom Metazoa; phylum Chordata; class Mammalia; order Carnivora; family Felidae; genus Prionailurus; species Prionailurus viverrinus. The sequence continues at coordinate 18,952,795 of NC_062567.1, forward strand.
AGCAGGCTCCAGGCTCTGAGCTGTCAGCACAGAGCCCGACGCGGGGCTCAAACTCATTGACTGTGAGATCATGACCTGAGCCAAAGTCGGACACTCAACCGACTGAGTCACTCAGGCACCCCTCGGTGCAAAATCTTGAACAGAACTAGACCGCTACTTCACTGCCATGGTTCCTAAGGTGTGGCATTCACTCATCCCACAGACATCTGGGTGCCTAGCTCCACCCTGGGCAGTGGTCACACAGAGGAAAAGGACACCAGCCCTGCCCTCAGGGAGCTCCTGGTTCAGGAAGAGAGTCACATAAGGAAACAAGTAAACAAAGTCAGTAGTTTATGGGAGCTCTAAAATGGGGTGGGGACAAATAAAGCTGGAGGAAGAAAATAGGCAAAGGTAAGAGAAACTGTTTTAACCAGAGCCTTTTAGCCAACCAACCTATCCTTCTTTACGACCTGTTCCTTTACTCGTCTCTGACTACTTTAAAGTTAACTCTGTCCTATCACTTGTTTTCTCACTGGACTCCAAGTTTGTCTATTCTTTCTCTTAAAAAGTACGATTCTCTTGGATTCCCCTCTCCCCACCCTCCTGCCTCTCTTCCCAGCTCCCTTCCTCTCCTCCCCACCTCTTTCCCTCTCCTCTCCCTCTTCCTCCTCTCACCCTCTTTTGGCTTCCTAAATCAGAACTCTCCTTTAATGTCTCGATCAAATGTGCCTTTCTCTGTAAACCTCCTGATACCCCCACTTCCAACCCCGGCATTAGAAGTGAGCATTCCCTTTCTGATAGCCTTCCACATTTTATTTATGCGATTTTTGCAGTCTATAGTATATGTGATTTTGTATTATCATTATTTGTACACATATTTTGTCTTCCCTGCCAGAGTGCAAGCTCCTTCAGCCCCGAGACCATGATTAATTTTGCTTTGTGATTGTCCACAGCCTTGCCGAATAGAAACGGGCACTTAACCAGACCTTGGAGGTGTTTGAAAGCAACCTGACCAGGTTTTTGGAGGTTGGATGGATCTTTTGGAACAACGGTGTCATGAATTATATAATAACAGCAACTTCTAGTACTTTAACATGGTAAGACATTTTAAGCTGGGTTGAATGGAATCAACAAAGAGAGATGCCAGCTACAAGCCAAATACTACTGTTGTATTTTCTCCTTTTGCAAGAACAATCATTTATGAGGAAACATAGCTAAGTTCTCAGATGTATAGAATATGGAAAGGATGGCTTATCACCCATAGATCAATTCCACCACGTTCATGAATTCTACCATCAGGAATTCAGAGCATAAAATGTATAAAATGCCATGTTACCACATATTGACAATTGTTTCATTTTTGCTTAATGATGTTGAATAAAATCATTAAAATCTTTTCAATGTTTTGGTTTGGAAATTTCTTCTACTTTTGTTTCTTAGTGCAGCATCTCTTGTCATTTCTTTATTGCAGCTTTCACTGTGATCTTCTCTCTTGGAAAACATTTTCAGCTACCAGACCAATAGAGCAGGTAGGACATTTGATGAAAATCTATGAAAGTTTGGTTATTCTCAGAGAACTTTCCTTGAAATTTCTTTGTGTTTTGAAATGTTGAATGTTACGTGATCCCTAGGGAACCCCACTGCATAGCTACCTAGAAGTTCAGTTTAAAATACTCAAGTTGGGGCGCCTGGGTGGCTCAGTCGGTTGGGCGTCTGACTTCAGGTCAGGTCACGATCTCGCGGTCCATGAGTTCGAGACCCGCGTCAGGTTCTGTGCTGACAGCTCAGAGCCTGGAGCCTGTTTCAGATTCTGTGTCTCCCTTTCTCTCTGCCCCTCCCCTGTTCATGCTCTGTCTCAAGAATAAATAAACTTTAAAAAAATTTAAAAAATAAAATAAAATAAAATAAAATAACATACTCAAGTTAAGCACACTGGACGCTACATCCAAAAGAGAATGAATCACAGAAAAAATATAGTTTTGAGTGCAGGACAATGAGACGCTAGCCTCAATTCCAAATTCCTCCTTTCCCTGACAGTGTCTGGGTACAGTTCGCACACTCTCTCTGTGACCACTTGAGTTACCGCTGAAGCTTGTCTGATCTTCCCTTCCCCCGTCTCTTGACAGGTACGGCTGTTGTCCTCGGGACAACATAGACCAAAATTGGCTTCTGTCTGTTGGTTGTGCTATTGCCAGGGACACACTTGGGGTGCCTAGTCATTGGGGATTTAATGCAAGGAAGTACAAAGAGAGAAGAAGGACAGACAGCAGCCACAGTTCTTTTGCCTCACGGAGAAAAGGAACATTTTTAAGATGCAACATCAGTCTACAGTGGCCGTCCCTGCAGCAGCGGGTGTTGAGTGCTTTGTACATTTTCTGCAGTGGCCTCCAGTGTTTTTAATCATTCAGCAGGGGAAAAAATTGAACACGCTCTTCCCGATATATGTATTTTTAAAATGCACACAAATAATAACAATGAAGAAACAATGAGATAAAGAAATGTGAATAGGTGTTCCGATATTTTCTTGTGATGCCACAGCGGATCCTCTCGTAAACTTCATCTTGGACATTCTTGCTTGGTTTGGGTGAACGCCACGGTTAGGGCGTCTTTGCTATGATCTGCCTCTTTTGCGGCCCCTGCAGCTAATAAGGAGCTTCCTTCTGTGTTAGGACTTCTCCTTACTGTGGTCTCTGTGTCTCTCCACTTTTGCCCTGCCCCCTTTGGCGCTGATTCCGTCTGTACGTGTCACGTACAAACTTCATAAGGAACAGACCCAGTGAGGCCCGTCAATCACCGTTCTGTGTGGAGCTGTCTTGGCAGGGCTTTCTTGCCAGGCTCCAGGAGAACTGCTGACCGGCCTAGAAAACTCTGTGGGTTGTGTGTTTGGCCCTGGTCCAGCCATCTACCAGCATCAGTGTTATATTTTAGTATGACTGGCATAGGTGTGGAGGGGGCCATGGGTGTGACGGTGGCTGATGGGGACCAGGCACGGTTCCGCACGTGGTGGTGACACCCCTCCCCTCAGAGCCAGTCTTCTGTGGGTCGCTGCTAGGGTTGTTGGTTACAGATCCTGATTTAATTCTTCTTTTCTTATACAGTCTTCCTCTCCAAACACCCCCAAGCCCCTCCATTTCAGAGCCACAATTTATTTACTAAGCCCACAGTGGGAAGACCCTACTACTTTTGTTTTCTAATGTCCTCAGTAAAGAAACCCTTTTTTTTTAAGTTTTTATTTTTATTTTTATTCATTTTTTGAGAGAGATAGAGAGAGAGTGAGCAAGCGGAGGAGAGACAGAGAGAGAGAGGGAGACAGAGAAACCTGAGCAGGCTCCGTGCTATCAGTGCAAAGCCTGATGCGGGGCTCAGCTCACGAACTGAAAGATCATGACCTGAGCCGAAACCAGGATTCGGATGCTTAACTGACCGAGCTACCCAGGAGCCCCAAGAAACAGTTTTATTTTTAAGTTTATTTTATTTGGGGGGGGGGAGGGGCAGAGAGAGAGGGAGAGAGAGAGAATCTCAAGCAGGATCCATGCTCTCAGCGTGGAGCCCAACACGGGGGCGTAAGGGGTGGGGGGGACTCAGACTCATGAACCGTAAGATCACAATCTGAGCCCAAATCAAGAGTCAGGTGCTTAAGTGACTAAGTCCCAAGAAAGATCCATTTAACCCACTCTTTGTTAGTAAAAGTCCCCGTACTGAAGGAGATAATGAGTTTTCAGGACAGTCTGGCACATCTCAGGGTGAGTCCTGTTTGTACATTGAATCCTTCCCAGGAAGCATAGGGGTGATTTTTTTTTTTTTGCCCACCTCTTCCACCATGTTGGAGAATTTTAAATCTAGAACCAGCCGATAGCAATCATTCATCTGGGTTCTCTTCTGTCCTGTGGCCTATGGACGTTTGTCCAACCTATATCCATGACACTGGGCACAACATGCTTATGTGTCCTATGTGCTCTGGGAGCCAAGAAAATGATGCTACTTTGGGGCCCCACTCCACCTGTGTGAAGCAGCATAGAATGAAGGCAAGAGCAAGGGCTTTGCAGCCAGACCACCTGGGTCCACAATCCAAGGTTGGCCACATATTCATGCTATAACATGAACAAATAACTTCATCTCTTTGTATCTTGGTCTTCTTCTCTGTAAAACAACAGTAATAATGGTACTTGCCTCAGGGTTATTGTGAGGGCTAGTTGAGTTAGTATATAAATTCTTATTATAGTTAGCATTCAGTAAATTCAGGTTCTTATTATCTAAAAGGAATAATATACAGTTAACCCTTGAACAACCCACGGGTTAGGGGCATAGATCCCCTGTGCTGTCAGAAATCCACATATCATTTCTGGTTCCCCTCAAACTTAACTACTTGTAGCCTACCACTGACCGGAAGCCTTAGTGAGAGCATAAACGGTTGATTAACAAATGTTTTGTACATTACATGTATTATATGCTGCATTCTTACAATAAATTAAGCTAAAGTAAAGAAAAAGTTATTATGAAAATTATCAGGAGGAGAAAATACGTTTACAGGACTGTTGTGTATTTATTGAAAAAAAGATCCATGTATCTAAGCGGGCCCACGGAGTTCAAGCGCATGTTGTTCAAAGGTCAACGGTACTTTTCTGTGATTTTTCAGACTAGTGGGGGCTTATTACACTTCTTGCTGGAACAACTGAAGATACACAAAGTGGAAGGATGGGTTTCATTACCTGTGAAATGCAGGCACAGCCAGCCTGTGTCCGTCTCGTTCACCGCTCTGTCCTCAGTGCCGAGCCCCAACCCTGATGCAATGTAGACGCTCAATACATATTGGCTACTGGGTTAGAAAATGTCAGAAAATATAATTACATAAAAGTGAGTGTTCTTAAAGGGATTTTAATGCGTTTTTATTTGTTAAAAGAGAATGAGGTGATGTTCATGGCCTCTAGGGCCACGCAGCAATGATCATTTCTGCTTATGGAAGGACCTCGCCCTCCCCCAGCCAGTTACCTTATGTATTTTTCATAAAATCCTCAGAGGTGGGTATCAGTGATCACGTTGTCCGTGGAAAACGGATCCTCCCAGGATTTATGACCTTCACCGAGGTCACGGGGCATTCAGTGGCAGAAAGAGGACTCGAAGCAGGGCCACATGGAGATTTCTGAAGTCCGTCCTCTTTCTGCTGCTCTCTTTTCACAGCGGCGAGGACGGCTCAGACGACCCCTGTCCAGTACCTCAAGTGTCTAGAAACTTGAGAGTGAAGAACCAGTGAGGGATGTAGAGATCCCAGGCTCCCTAGAGGGTCACTTAAACCACCTGCTATCACTCAGTTCCTAAACTGGTCATGGGAAACTGCTGTTTACCTGATTGGAATTAAAAGACAGACAAATAACTGTACTAAATGCAAGTGCCTGATGAACTTTCTTTTTGGATATTTCTCATTTAAAATTCAGAATATACTTGATGTATTATGCAAGAAGGATCAGGAACTCAGAGATATATATATTTGGGAGCCAGGGGGAAACTTGCAGAGAGTGTGGAATGGGGCAATTAATTTCAACCTTTTGCTATCATCTGCAAAAGGAGTTAAGGCCTACTTACCTTCTAAACCAAAGGGGAATTCTCAGGAAGCATTATTTAATGCGCAAAAATAAGTTTTTAAATAATTAAGATAAATGCTAAAAATAGCGAAGCAATAAACCTCTTTTAAATATTTTACCATAGTATATTGCGAACATGACTTACATTCAGACTGTGTCCTGATTTGGATATTTTGTGTTTCTACAGTTTGCTCTGTAGATCACTAATCAAAATTAAATAGTGACTGTGCCTAATTATGATGATAAGTTTTCACAGGCTGCAAGGAGAATGACAATTTTAGAAATAAATGCTTTTGTTCTGAATGAATTCACTCTGAAATAATTTGTTGCTTAGATGAGTAATTTGTTGAGATAGTTATGATAGAAGGGGTTCCAAATGGAAGTAATGAGATGAAATGGAACAGCAAAAAACTCGGGAAAATATCAAGAAAACATAAGGTTTTAAACACATAAAGTGGGTGAAAACCTTCTTGGCGAACAGGTAAAAGTCCTGGGTATTTATATTAGCTAAACCCCCACATGATTATGAGGCTGTTTGTTCAGCAGTAAATATCCCTAAATACCATTTAAGAGTATTATCAAGCACACTTTTAATGTTATCTCTTAGATCTTGAGCACGTTAGACTTCGGTGTCTGGGAGTAAACAGGTAATTATTCCGCACAGTAATTTTCTTTACAAGTATAAATTGTCTTATTCTATCTTCTGGAAGGGGTGGGGATTTTTATCTTGAACTATCACCTGATCTGTTGTGGGACTGTAGAACCGAAGGCAGGAAACTTGACCCTTCTGGGTGACCCTGCTCAACGTTCTCTCGTTGGGAATCTTTAAGCGACGGAAACACAAATACTTCCAACCCAGATAACAATGCAGTCGTATTCGACCTACCTGGGTGTTTTTCTGGGTATCAGAAATTTTGCTACATTCCCCAGAAGTTCTGCAGAGCAGCCAAGATGGAAAACCACTTCCAGAACAGCTGAGATCTACATCCCATTTCTTTTTTTTAAATTTTTTTTCAACATTTATTTATTTTTGGGACAGAGAGAGACAGAGCATGAACGGGGGAGGGGCAGAGAGAGAGGGAGACACAGAATCGGAAACAGGCTCCAGGCTCTGAGCCATCAGCCCAGAGCCTGACGCGGGGCTCGAACTCACAGACTGCGAGATCGTGACCTGAGCTGAAGTCGGACGCTTAACTGACTGCGCCACCCAGGCGCCCCTACATCCCATTTCTTACCTGCGGTACAAATCTGTCTCTACTCTTCTGACTCTAGTGAGTGTCTGATGACTGCCTTTGTGATTTTGCCTGAACTCGAGGAAAATGGCCTATAAAACCTCTACCAAGGTTCTTCACTGTGATGGTTATTATTTTTTTGTTTATTTATTTTGAGAGAGAGAGAGAAAGCACAAGCAGGGAGGGGTAGAGAGAGAGAGAGAGGGAGAGAATCCCAAGCAGGCTCTGCACTGTCAGAGCAGAGCCTGGTTTGGGTCTTGAACTCACGAACCTCGAGATCATGACCTGAGCTGAAATCACGAGTTGGTTATAACCCTTAACCGACTGAGCCACCCAGGAGCCCCTGTGATGGTTGATTTTATGTGTTAACTTGAGTGGGCCATGGCTGGCCAAATTAGACGTTATTCCTAGGTGTGTCTGTGAGGGTGCTTTTAAACCAGTGGATTCAGTAAAGTAGATTGTCCTTCTTAAGTGGTTGGGCCTTATCCAGTCTGTTGAGGAACTGAAAAGAACAGAAGGCAGAGGAAGGAGGAATGTGTCCCCTTTTTTCCCAGCCTCACAGATTGAGCTGGGGCACCTCGTCTCATATTCTCCTGCTTTCCGAGTAGGATTTATCTCTTTGGCTCTCCTGATTCTAAGACTTTGGACTGGGCTGAATTACACCACTAGCTTTCCTGAGTCTCTGGCTTACAGGTTCCATGTCGTGGAACTTACTAGCCTTAATAATTACATAAGCCAATTCTTCCTTCAATTTATCTTCTATTGCTTCTACATCTCTGGAGAACCCTGGCTAATTCAGTAACACTTTTCAATTCATTGACGCCTTGGAGAATCTGATAACAGCAACAAACCCTCTTCCAGAAAAATGCACATTATCATGGATATAATTCGAGCATGCTTTAGAACCCCAAAATTCCATCCCTAAACACCAAAATTAAAGTCCCTATCTTACTTAGATAATGCCTGAAACCAGATGCCCCATTCTTATCTAACTGGAGCTGTAGCCTCTGAAGCCTGTACTTGAGCCCAGGAGGCTGGAAAATTGTCATGTCCTTTCCCAAAGAAGCAAGAAGGACCACTTCTGAAGCCTGAGGCTCAACTTTACTGATGTGGCTGTTTAGATATTATCTGAAACCCTAGCTAGAGGTACAAACATAAAAATATAATTCAATGCCAGCACAGAATGCTGAACATGCAGCCTCCTAAGTGTTATATAAAAATGCAATGGGGTGAATTGCTTTGGTCTGGCTATCAGAACCAATCTTAGCAGCAGAGCAGATGGAATGAACTTGATCGGGTTATTGGGTCTCACCCCTGCAGCTGGGAGAGAGTGGATGGAGACTGCGGGGGCCACTGTGGAAACAGCCACAAAGCCAACACGTGTTCTCTGTGGTTATCCTGCCACAGCTCGAGAGCATGCCAGATTCGCTGTAGAACCTCCCACCACATGCTCTGGGAGCTCGTGACTCCCCTGAGATGGCCACATCTCTAAAGTGTTCGTCATCTGTCAGGAATCTCAATGTCTGCATCTACTTTCAAGCACTTTTTAAAATTGTTTCTCTATTATCGAAGGGCTTAGCTTTTCCCCTAAAATTTAAGAAACCGTATGATCAGTACATACAGGTTTGTCATATGCTGATCTGGATGCAGTTTATTATTGAGCAAGAAACATTTGAAACTGGATTGTTTTATTTTATAATTCGCTTAATCAAGAGATGTGGTTTGACTCACAGCTCCTCTAAGTATTCGTCTGAACTGAGACTTTTTTCTCCCATTGTAAAGAAGAAAGAAACAATGTCATCTTTAATCCAAACCAAAAAAAAAAAAAAAAAAAAAAGCTCATCAGTCCGTTTATTTCAAGCATTTAGTTTTTAGTTTTTTGTCTACCTTTCTGGTTGGCCGTGCTCAAAGTCAGAAAATCCAGCTGAAATGAACGATAACCTAAAAGACATTGGCTCCAAAAGAGAAACTCTGTTTAGATCATTAACTTTAGTAGATACTGAAAAGTAGGCAAATATCAACACCTGTCAAAGGCAATACATCCAGTTTATGGATGAATTCTGCAAAACTGTCAAGTAATGGGTAATTAATACTTTAAACTATTGAAGAGTATTAAAAAAGAAAAGGAAAGACTTCCTTATTTACTCTGTATAGCTAGCATAAACCTGATTTCAAAATTGGACAGGCATGGCACTCAAATAAAGGGAATTACAATCCAATTTGAAAATATAGGTGCAAATACAGAGATAAAACCTTAAGAAATCAAATCCAGTGGGATCTGGGAGCTAGGGGGAAAATTGCAGAGAGTGTGGAGCGGGGCAATTAATTTCAACCTTTTGTCATCATCTGCAAAAGGAGTGAATGCCTGCTTACCTTCTACCAAAGGGCAATTCTCAGGACGCATTATTTACTGCGTCAAACTAGGTTTTTAAATAATGAAAATAAATGCTAAAAGTAGCTAGGCAATAAACCTCTTTTAAATATTTTACCATAGTATATTGCAAACATGGGTATGCATTTGGGAAAATTGCATGATGACCAGGTAGGTTTCATCTCCTGCATACAAAGGTGGTTCAATACCAGGATACCCATTAACCTAATTGACTACATAACACATGAAAAGAGAGACCAAATTCCTAGATGGGAATATCCACTGTTATAAAGATATCACATCTACCTCAAATCTGTTGATTAATAAATATAACACTAATCAAATTCCGTCAGAATTTTTGTTAGAAATCAGAATTTTATTCTAAATATCACATGATAGAGAAAAATGCCTAACAGTCACAGAGACATTAGTGAAAAAGAACAGAGAAAAGGGTGGATCTTCCCTGCTGTCAGGAGGACATAGTTAATGAAGGTACTAAGTAAAACAGCGAGGCAGTGCATGGAAGCACGGGGGTCCTAAGCCAGAATCCTGCCATAAACACGGGGATTTTGCTTTGGTATAGGTAGCATTTCGAGCATGAAATAAAGGGTAAGCAATTTAATAAATGGCTACTGGATAATCTCTCACACATTAGAAACAATACAGAGCTACAGCCACCATAAAGTTCATACATTTACAAGTGAGGTATTTAAGAATGGAAACAAAATCCCTGTTGCAAGGCAACTTGTCACTCTCCATAAAAATGAGAAAATAAAATTACAAAGCAAAATTCTAAAATCATTAGAAGGAAATATAGGAACATGTGTTGATGATATTGAGTTGAGGGAGGCCTTCCTAGACAAGACAACATTTGAGAAGCACAACGTTAAATCAGTCTCTTTTTTAAAGTTTTAAAATTTATTTTGGGGGGGGGTGCGGAGAGAGAGGGAAAGAGAGAATCTCAAGCAAGTTCTACATAGTCAGTGCAGAGTCCAGTGGGGGGCTTGATCTAATGAGACCATGAGATCATGACCTGAGCCAAAATCAAGAGTCAGATGCTTAACCAACTGAGTCACCCAGGCACCCCTCTTTTAAAAAAATGATATAAAAAAGACAGTCTAAGCGGAATTAAAATAGAAGCAATAAGACTGAGAAATTTTTTACACCATATTTAATAGGTAATGATTACTCTCCAGAAAACGTAAAGAGAATATATAAATCAATTTTAAAAAGTCAAAATAGTTGAAAGATATGAATAAACAATTCATGGAAGTGGAAATCAAAAGGGACACATGAGAAGATTCTTAATGTCAAAGGTAATTAAGGAAATACAGATAAAACTTTAAAATATATTTTAACTGTCCAACTGTCAAGATCAGAGAAAATGTTTATCTGCATTATTCGGTAAGCATGCAGGAAAATATATATTTCTATAAACTTTAGGTGAAAGTATAACTTGAGATAGCCTTTCTGGAAATCAATTTGCCACTTATATAAATGATAGAAAGTTCCTATGATTTGGCCGATCCATTCTATTTCTGGGATTCAAGTCTTTGGAAAAATTTACACTTAAATCTAGAAATATATGGACAAAGATTTTCCAGCATTGCTTTTCAACATAACGAATTGGAAATAATCTAAATCTTCATCAAAACGTGGTATTTCTGCTAGTGAATACTACACAACCTTTAAAAATGATACTGGAAAATCATAACGTCACAAAATATATAGCCAGTAGATCCCATTTATAAATCTTCCATCAACTAATTGACTGTGTGTGTGTGTGTGTGTGTGTGTGTGTGTATGTGTATATCTGGATGGGTCAGTGTCTGTGTACAAATTCATAGGAAAAGTTTAGGAAGGATCTACCAAGTGTTGACGACCAACGTTATGCCATTTATTTCTATTTCACTTCAGTGTTTTACAACAAGAGTATATCATATATTGAGTAATAAAAACATAAAAATAAAATAACATGATATGAAGAATTTTAATCACATCACATAGCATGATGACCATGAATTCCCACTGCCCACCCTTCTCTACTTGAACAAGTAGATACTCTTGACTACCTGTCAGGAAAACAAGAGTGATTAATCTTCCTCTACATGACAAAATCTTTCCATTGAGCACCACAGTGCAAGATGAGATTTTTTTCACAGAGTGAAAGGTAAGACATGAACTAGGAGAAAATATTCACAATGCATATATTTGACTAAGGACTTGCATCCAGAATCAATTAAAAAGTTAAATGGAAAACTCCTACTAATCAATAAGGTAGAATACCAAATTAGAAATAAATGACAGAAGCACACCTGGAATGATAGATTAAAGATCTCAAAAAACCCACTCCTCCATAGAAGCAGGCAAAACACTGATAAAAATGGCTAAAAGTACACTTCTTTCAGAACTCAGGAAAGTAATCAAAGGCTTACAACAATCCAAGGAGCTTCCAAAGACATCACAAAAAAGAAAACTACAGACCAATATACCTTATAATATTGACATAAAATCCTCAAGAAAATATAAACAAACATATAAAATTAAACATAAAATCGTAAAATAAAAGCAAGACATAAAAAGAATTGTAGAGGCACCTGGGTGCCCTGTAGTTGACAGTCCATTTGGTTGAGTGTCAACTCTTGATTTTGCCTCAGGTCATGATCTCATGGTTGTGAGATTGAGTCCTGCGCTGGGTTCCATGCTGAGGGTGGAGCCTGCTTAAGATATTCTCTCTCTCTCTCTCTCTCTCTCTCTCTCTCTCTCTCTCTCCCTCCCTCTCTCTCTCTCTCTCTCTCTCTCTCCATTTGTCCCTCTCTCTCACTCATGTGCTCTCTTTCTCTCTCTCTAAAAAAAAAAAAAAAATTGCAGACAATGACTAAGTGGGTTGATCCCTGGAGTATAAGGTTGATTTAACCAACAAAACTCAACCAGTATAACACATCAAATTAATACAATAAAAGACCAAGAATCACATGATCTTAATAGAAGCAAAAAAAATTTTTTTTGACAAAGTGCAATGACTTTTCATGATAGAAACACTCAAACACTCAACAAACTAGGAGTAGAAGGAAATTTCCTGAAATTGATAAAGGTCTTCTATGAAAAACCCACAGCTTAACGCTTAATGGTGAAAAATTGATTTTTTTCTCCTTCAAATCGGGAACAAGACAAGAACATCCACATTCATCACTTCCACCTAACACTGTATTAAAGGTTCTAGCCTGCATTTAGGTAAGAAATGAGATAAAAGACATCAAGATCAGAATGGAAAAATTAAACCATCTCTGCACACAGATGACACAAGCCTACATAGGGAAAATCCTAAGGAGTTGCACACACACAAAATGTTAGTATTAGTAAACAGATCAGCCCAGTTGCAAGATACAAGATATAGAATCAATATGCAAAAGTCGACTGTATTTCTATTTGTTAACAATGAGGAGTCTGTCAATGAAATTAAGACAATTCCCTTTACAAAAGAATAAAATACTTAGGAATAAACTTAACAGAAGAAATGCAATATTTGCACAGTCAAAACTCAAAATCTTGTTGAAAGAAATTGAGGAAGACTTAAATAAGTAGAAAGACACCCTATGTTTATGGGTTAGAAGTTTTAATATTAAGATGGCAATACTCCCCAAACTAATCTACAGATTCAACACAATTCCTATCAAAATCCCAGCTGAATGTTTCCAGGAATTACCAAACTAATCCTAAAAGTCAGATGGAAATGCCAGGGATCTACAATAGCCAAAACAATCTTTAAAAAGTTGGAGGACTCGTACTTCCTGATTTCAAAACTGACTACACTACTACTATAATCAAGAAAATGGGGCTATAGCCTAAGGATAGGCATATGGATTAACAGAATAAATTGACAGCACAGAAATAAACCCTTATGTTTATGGTCAATCAATTTTCAATAAGGATACTAAGAAAATTCAACAGAGAAAGAACAGTTTTTTCAACAATTGGTGTTGTAGCAACTGTATATCCATAAACAAAATAATGAACTTTGGATCCCTACTCTGCCATATACAAAAATTAATTCACAACGGATCATAGGCATACATGTAAGAACTAAAACTTCAAGACTTACAAGAAAACTTGAGAGTAAATTAAAAAAATTTTTTTGTTAACGTTTATTCATTTCTGAGGGACAGAGAGAGAGCACAAGTGGGGGAAGGGCAGAGAGAGAAGGAGACACAGAATCTGAAGTAGGCTCCAGGCTCTGAGCTGTCAGCACGGAGCCCAACGCAGGGCTTGAACCCACAAACTGTGAGATCATGACATGAGCTGAAGTCGGACGCTTAACTGACTGAGCCACCAGGAGTCTTACAATCTTTTTTTTTTTTTTTTCAACGTTTATTTATTTTTGGGACAGAGAGAGACAGAGCATGAACGGGGGAGGGGCAGAGAGAGAGGGAGACACAGAATCGGAAGCAGGCTCCAGGCTCTGAGCCATCAGCCCAGAGCCCGACGCGGGGCTCGAACTCACGGACCGCAAGATCGTGACCTGGCTGAAGTCGGACGCTTAACCGACTGCGCCACCCAGGCGCCCCGGGAGTCTTACAATATTAAGTCATGCAGTGGTTTCTTAGGTATGATACCCACAGCACAGATGACAAAAGGAAGACTAAATAAACTGAGCTACACAAAAATGAAGAACTTGCGTGTGTCAAAGGACACTATCAAAAAGTGAAAAGGCAACCCACAGAACAGGGGAAAAAGATTTGCCAATCATTTATCTGTCAAGGGTAATGTATTGAGAATACACAGACATCTTTTGTAACTCAACAATGAAAAGAAAAATGGCCCCAGTTAAACATTAAAGAATTTGAATAGACATTTCTCTCAAGAAGGTATACAAATGATCTGTAAGCACATGAGAAGATGCTCAAATCATTAGTCATTGAGGCAAGAAAAATGAAAATCACAATGAGATACAGTTCACACTCTCGAGGATGGCAAACCTTTTTTGAAAAGACAGGCAAGGGGCATCTGGGTGGCTCAGCTGGTTGAGCGGCTGACTTTGGCTCAGGTCATGATCTCACGGTTTGTGAATTCGAGCCCTGCATCTGGCTGGCTGCTGTCGGTACAGAGCCCACTTCGGATCCTATGTTCCCCCTTCTCTCTGGCTTTCTCCCACTCATGCGCTTTCTCTCTCAAAAATAAATAAAACATTAAAAAAAAAAAGACAGGCAATAACAAGTACTAACGAGCATGTGGGAAAAATGGAAACTCCATTCATTGCTTGTGGTATTTTATTTTATTTTTTATTTTTTTAAAATTTTTTTTCAACGTTTTTTATTTATTTTTGGGACAGAGAGAGACAGAGCATGAACGGGAGAGGGGCAGAGAGAGAGGGAGACACAGAATCAGAAACAGGCTCCAGGCTCTGAGCCATCAGCCCAGAGCCTGATGCGGGGCTCGAACTCAGGGACCGCGAGATTGTGACCTGGCTGAAGTCGGACGCTTAACCGACTGCGCCACCCAGGCGCCCTGCTTGTGGTATTTTAAAATAGTGCGGTAGCTTTGGAAGTTTGGCAGTTCCTCAAAATGGTGAAAATAGAGTTACCATATGACCAGCAATGTTCCTTCCAGGTATATATCTGAGAGAATTGAAAACATACGTTTCTTTAAAAACTTGTATACAAATGTCTATAGTAGCGTTATTAACAACAGCCTCAGACAGGAAACAATACAACTGTCCCTCAAGTAATGAACAGACAAAGAAGAACGTGGCATGCTCTTTCTCTTCAACAAGGCGGCTGAGCAGATGAAGAGATGCAGATCTTTGGGAAGACCCGGACAGGCAAGACCATCATCCTCAAGGTCGAGCCCAGAGACACTACTGAGAATGTCGAAGCCAAACTCCAAGGCAAGGAGGGCATCTCCCCTGCTCAGCAGCATCTGATTTTTGTGGGCAAATGGCCGGAGGATGGCTGCATGCTCAGGCGACAATACCCAGAAAAAGTCCACTTGGTACTTCGCCTGTGGTGTAGCATCATCCAACCTTCCCTCTGCCGGGTGACCCAGAAACACAACTGCGACAGGATGATCTGCCCCAAGCGTTATGGTCGCCTGCACCCTGTGCTGTCAACTGCCAGAAGAAGTGCGGCCACACCACCCATACCTGTGCTCCAAGAAGATCAAATAAGGTCCCTCTACTCACTATTCCATTGCCTGCAGGAGGCCCAAGGCCCTCGGGCTTCAGCAAAGTTCCCTTTTCATTGAAAAAAAAAATACATAACCGTATAAGGGAATATTGCTCAACATTAAAAAGGCATGAAATACAGATGCTTGCTACAACATGGTTGAGCTTTGAAGACATGTTCAGTAAACACACACACACACACACACACACACACACACACGCACACAAAAAAGTGATAAAATGTTACACAATGAATGATCTTTTTAATTATTATTATGAAATGTCTAGAGTAGGGATATAGACTAAAAGTAGATTACTGGTTGCCAGGGGTTGGGGGCGGAGGTGGGGCAGATGCAGAGTGACTACTAATGGGAATATGGTTTCTTTTTAGGGTGATAAAAATGTCCTGAAGTTAGATGATGCTGATCTGATAATGGTACAACCCTGTAATACACTAATACCTGATGCATTTGTACTTTAATACCATGAAATTTATAGTATGTGACTTATATCTCAATAAGGCTATTGTTAAAAAAAATGGGCAAAAGACTTTCACAGGCAGTTTCTAAAAGAGCATATCTAACTGACAGTAAGCATGGGAGATGATACTCAATCTCATTAGTCATGAGAAAATTAAAATTAAAACCACAACAAGATACCGCCACACACCCACTAGAATGGCTAAAATTAAAAAGATTGACAACACCCAGTTTGGCAACAACACGGACCAACTGGGACTCTCATACGTTGCTGGTGGGAGTTTAAATTGGTACAAACACTTTGGAAGACAGAATTATATACTAAAACTAAATAGATGCCTACTTTAAGATTCCCAGTAATTCTACTCCCAAGTCTATGTCCAACAGACATGAATAGAAATCTCCACAAAAAGATTCAGAGGAGGTATTTTGGGGGCTCCCATTTACCGTCCTCTCCCTATTTCTCTCACTCCCCAGGCCCTGTCAACCACTTTCCTACTTGGTTTATAGGAGTTTGACATTTTTTTTTCTTTTTTAGATTCCACACGTAAGTGATGCCATATCTGGTTTATTTCAGTTCGTATAATTGCCCTCCAGTTTTATCCATGTTGTCACAAATGACAGGATTTCTTTCTTTTTAAAAACTGAGTAATATTCCATATATATTTCAGTATCACATTTTTTCTTTCTTTCTTTCTTTTTTTTAGTTTCTTTTTATTTATTTTGAGAGAGATAGAGAACAAGCAAGGGAGGGATAGGGGGTGGGGGGATAGAATCCCAAGAAGGCTCCACATCATCAGCACAGAGCCAGATGCAGGGCTCGAACTCACGAACCATGAGATCATGATCTGAGCCGAAAGCAAGAGTCAGACACTTAACCAACTGAGCCACCCAGGCGCCCCTCAGTATCACATTTTCTTTAACCATTCATAGGTCAATGGACACTTGGGTCGTTTCCATACTTGGGCTATGTGAATAATGTCGCAGTGAACATCAGAGTGCAGATAGCTTCCCAAGATAGTGATTTTATTTCCTTTGGATATATATTCAGGAGTGGAAGTGCTGGATCATATGGTGGTTCTGTTTTTAGTATTTTCAGGAAAGTCCACACTGTTTACCATCATGGCTGTACCAGTTTACATTCCTACCAACCACGTAGAGGGTTCCCTTTCTCCACCTCTTGCCAGCATTTATTATCTCTTGTCTTCTTGATAATAGACATTCTAACTGCTATGAGGTGATGATATCTCATTGTGGCTTTGATTTGCATTTCCCTGATTAGTGATGTCAAGCACCTTTTCATGTGTCTGTTGATATTTTGTATGTCTTCTTTGAAAGAATATCTATTCGGGTGCTTTGCCATTTCTTCATTGGGTTGTTTGTTTTTGTTTTCTTTAAACTGTTTTTTTTTATTAACCTTTTATCAGATACGTGGTTTGCAAATATGTCCTCCCATTCCAGAGGTTACAGAAGGTTTTTAGTTTGAAGTAGTCCCGCTTGTTTATTTTACTTTTAGTTACCTTTGTTTTGGTGTCTAATCCAAAAAATGATGCTAAGACCAATGTCCAACAGCTTACCACTTATGTTTTCTTTCATAGGTTTTATAGTTTCAGGTCTTCCATTCAAGTCTTGATTCCATGTTGAGTTGATTTGTGTGTATGGGGTAAGAGAGGGGCACAGTTTCATTCTTTTGATTGTCTGGTTTTCCCCAACACTGTTTATTGCCAAGACTGTCCAGAACAGCTAGATATTCTTTTCTGACTTTCTTTCCCAAAAGACAGAAATAAGAATTTATTTTGGTAAGGTCTCCTAATTTTTAAATGTTGAAACTATTTCATATGGGGCTTTAAAACCACTCTGCATGCCTAACAAAGCACATTGGCATCTTCCATTCAGATCATGGACTGCCATTTTACAGCATTTGCGTGATACTACTCTTGTCCTCCTTTCCAGGGTTAAGTAATTATAATAGATTTCTTATTTAAAATGCCTTTATAAGTAGCTACTTTACAGTAATATATAATTAGTAAAATTCAATTGTGAGAGTTTTAGTTCAGTTAAGGATGACATAAAATTAACAGATAATCCATTTGTCTGGGAGTTAATCTATTGTGGAGCAAAGTAATATTCTCTCTTTTGTGAAAAATTGTAGTAAAATATGATATATTCTTAGAAGCATTACTGGCAAGTAAAATAGGGAATAAGAAGGAATAATACGATAGGAGTGCATCTAAAATAATAGCACCCAGAGAATTAGAGAAAAGATAGACCTAATGACAGAATGTCAGCCTTGTAAAAAGCGTATAAATATATAATCTCCCGAACACGATAAAATACTAATTCTTTCCTGTTTTTACTGATTTTATCTAAAAATATGGCAGTTTTCTCTAAAGTAGCTTATGGCTTCCACGGGTGTGTGTTAATACAGCAAACGTTGGCCATTACAATATATCACACAGGTAGAATTTGCCACCGGGCAAAGTGAAAAGGTTTCTTCAGGGTCATGTTTCAGGGAGGTGATTGAGCCCGGGGAAAACAGAAGTCCTCTGGGATGAGTCTGGGCTGGACTTTGACTGAGTTGGAGATTGACCAAATCTTGTAGATGCCGAGGAAGCTGCTTTCTGACAGATGAAGAAACCATCGAAAAATAGTGAGGCTGCAAGACTGATGAATCTTATTTCTAATTAAAAGAAAGAGAGCCAATCCTTTTTGAATTTGTGCAGCAGAGGGAACACAATTGAGTGTTCCATCACTCCAACACCAATGGGTGAATATAAGTGCTCTAATTTACAGTGCTCTGTATGATTACCTATAAAAACAAAATCGCCCATTTAAATGACTGTATTAATTTCCCCGGGCTGCCTTAACAAAGTGTCACCAACTGTGGGGCTTAAAACAACAAAAATGATCATTCCATGGTTCTAGAGGCTAGAAGTCTGAACCGAAAAATGTCACCAGGGCTGTGCTGTCTCGGAAGGCTTTGGAAAAGGCGTCTTCCTTGCTTTTTCCTAGCTTTCTGGTGGCTCCTGGCAGTCCTTACTCGGTAGCTTCATCACTCCCATTTCTGTCTCCGTCTTTAGATCGACTTCTTCCCTGGGAGTGTGTCTGCAAATCTCTCTCTCTCTCTTTTAGGGACTCCACTCATTGGATTTAGGGCCCACCCTAATTCAATATGACCTCATCTTGGCTTGATTGCATCTGCAAAGACCCCATTTCCAAATAAGATCACAGTCACAGGTGCCCAGGGTTGGGACTTCACCATAATCCTTTGTTGGGGACACAATTCAGCTCACGGCAATGACCACAGCTTGTGTAACTGTGGAGAAGGCACACAAAAGTAAAATATAAATCTTGCCTTCAAGGAGTTTCTATTATATGAAAGATGCAACATAGACATGGCACAATTTACGTATAATCATATGCATAAAATATGGAGAGTCATCATTTCAGAGCTTGAAGAGATATTCAAGATAATCTATTCAAAGCCCTCATTTCCATGTGATGTGAAGTAGATTGGAGCTACCTTTGTTTTGTTATGATATAGGACATTTTAATTTATAAATAGGCTAAGTTTTTGATCTTTTTTTTCCTTTGATATACCCAGCAAAGTAATTCCCCAGCACAGAATTATAATATTATGAATTGATATGACTTTATGATTTTTTATTTTTTTACACTTCTATTTTTGTGTAAATCATAATACAGAATGCTCATTAATGCTCTTCTCCAAATCACCATGGTTCATCTAACTTACTATAACTATATGGGCGATAAATACTACAATATTCTTCAATCTGTTCCTTTAATCCTTATTTTTCTTCCATCAATTTGTCTATTCCTGAGTCAGAATCTGATTGTTTGAATTTCTGTGGTTTTATAATATATGACAAAGTAAGCCTTTTTGGTCTTTTGCCCCCAAATATATCTTGGCTCATTTCAAATTGTTCTCCAAGTCAAGTACAATTGTAGTATCGTTTTTGAAAGTTCTAAATAGATTTTGTTTGGAATTACACATGAGATTGCATTGCATTTATAGAGTCCTGCCAAGGGATGGCAGAGCCAGAGTGAGATACAGAGGATGTTCATATGGGGGAGGGGTGTCGCGGAGTCTGGAGTGGGCTGTCAGGGCCCAAGTAGGGTAAAGATGGAAACCATGTAGAACTGTCACTTGGCATTAGGTGTCAAAGCCTGAGTAGGACCTGTGGTACAACCACAAAGGTGGGGACAGCCTAGTGGGGGGAATCAGAAGGCCATGGCTCATGTCTACGGCATTCCTGCTAAGGATGCCTAACTTGAATTCAATCACAAAGAAACTTCAGGCAAGGCCAAGTTGAGGTACATTCTACAAAACTGGCCTATAGTCTTCTAAATAATCAAGGTCATGAAAGTCAAGGCAATACTAAGGAGCTGTTAAGACTGAAGGAGACTAAAGAGAGATAACTAAATGCCAAGCATGGTTCTGCACTGGATATTTTTGTGGTAAAAGATTATTGAGATAATTGATGAAAATTGATTATGGGGTTTAATAATTAGATGGCAGTAATATATCAGTAATAATTTTCTTATTTGAATGGTTGTATTGCCATTATGTAGAACACCCTTGTTTGTAGGAAACACACACTAGAGTTTTAGGTGATAGGGAAACAGGGAAAGCAATTTACTTCAAGTAATTTGGAAAAAATCAGGTTTTTATATCGTACTTCAACATTTTGTACCTACGTGATTACTTCAAAAATAATTTTTCAAATAGAAAACAATTTTGTTCTGAAAATAAATTTAGACTAAATTGAAAGAGAATTGAATGTTTTCAAGATTGAATCTTCCCATATAGAACATCTAATGTATCTCCATTAATTCATTTTTTTTTTGTTTTTTGTTTTTACATTATTGAGGAAATTATTGCGTCTTCTGTATAGGCTTTGATTATTTCATTCTTAGGCATTTAATAATGGTTTTTGCTATTGTGGATTTGTGAATGGGATCTTTCTTCCATCCTTCACCTTTTTTTATGCTGACATGTAAGAAATCTGTTGAGATTTAGATGTTTGTTTTTTTATCTTGGGCACTCCGCTGAGTTTTGACCTTTTATTTCTATTTTCAATTGATTCTTTTGTAATTTCTTAGTAATAAATCATATACTGCAAACAATTTTGGTTTTGTCTCTTTATTGTATGAATTTTTACCTTACCTATCTTATTGCTAGTAATTCCAGAATAAGGCAGCATATGGTCTTAAAGGCAGGTATCTTTGTCCTCATCTTGGCTTTAGTGGGAGTGCTACTAATGTTTTCCTCTGAGCTGCGGTTTACTGCTTGTTTATGATCTTAGCCAAAAGGCCGAGAAGCGATACTGCTTGTTTATGATAGATATTCCTTATTGCACTAAGGGAACATCTTCTTATCCCTAATTTTCTAAGGTTTTTCCCTCTACAGATTGAATACTGAATTCTACCAAGTGTTTTTGTGGTGATATTCATATGATTGTTCTCACTTAACCCATTTGAGTACTGAGTTGCCTGAGAAGATTTCCTAAAGCTGACTTACTGATAAATTCTTAGGAAAAAATTCAACTTTGAAATTAATGTAATGTGGGATTTAATGTGATAATGTTCTATATGAGATTTTACAACTATATTTATAAACAATATTAGTGCTCATTTGTTCGTGTCTGTTATGTTCTTGTTCACCTTTTAACTTTAGAGCAAGGTAAACATCATAAAATTAACTGGGGAACATATTCTACAATTTCACAGATAACATAGAAATATGATCAAACCAACCTTCAAGGAATAGAGAGACCTTGTCTATAAAACATGTAGGTCTATTGTCTTTCCTTTCCTTTCCTTTCCTTTCCTTTCCTTTCCTTTTCTTCTTTTCTCTTCTGTTTTCCTTATTACTATTATTTTCTACCTTTTTAAAACCTTTTTTCTTAGTTATTATGCTATCTAAATTTGCTATGCTTTTGAGTCAATTTTGGTGTTTTACATTTTCCTGTAAAATCGTCTCTTTACTACGTGTGTCCTTTTCTCTGGTGATTTGAAATTTATATGTCTATTTTTTTTCTATTCGTGGTTATCTTTATGTTAAAAATATATTTGATATTAAATTCCTGTCATTCCCAAGAACAAAATGATGTGTATGTACTTTGCTCACTCTATCTTTCCCTCCTCCCTCCAAAAGCTGATAAGTTAGCATGTTATATGTTGCTCCTTCTCTAGTAGTCTCTTTAATTTTTTTTAAGCAGCTATAGATTATTTTAAAATATTATGCATTTTTCCATTAAAAATGCTTGTAATTGCTTTGTCTTTCACAACCATAATTAGTTATTATTCTTCAAAAATTTTATTTCTTTCCAATCATCAATAAGGGAATGTATTCTAATTATAAAAATTCATTACATAAAACTAAATTCTCCTTTCATAACCATTGGCAAATGCCAGTTCCTTCCAAAGAACTTATTGCTGTTATGAATTTGGGTTTATATCCTTTCAAGTATATGGTGATGCATGCCATATACACCCAAACCATGTATTGAATGTGCAATATTTAGAGTAAATCGTTTAATATGGCACAAATTATTACATAGCTTCCTTTTTTAAAAAAACTGATTGACACAGCTTGGAGCTTTTTTCATGTTAGTATGTATAGATTTACTTTGTTGTTTTTACCTGCTTCATCCCATAATGTAAATGTACCACAATTTTTTCACCCACTTGCCTACTATTAGACATGTAGATAATTGTTTTGGAGCTATTGCAAACAATGTTGAAGTCAGCATCCATTTACATGCCTCATTTTTTTTTTAATTAAAAAAAAATTTTTTTAACGTTTATTTATTTTTGAGACAGAGAGAGACATAGCATGAATGGGGGGAGGGTCAGAGAGAGAGGGAGACACAGAATCGGAAGCAGGCTCCAGGCTCCGAACTGCCAGCACTGAGCCTGACGCGGGGCTCGAACTAGTGAACCACAAGATCATGACCTGAGCCGAAGTCGGACACTTAACCGACTGAGCCACCCAGGCGCCCCTACATGCCTCATTTTGAACATGTACAGGTGTATCTCTAGAGTTATGTATCAATTGCTTTAATTCAGGAAATAGCAAACACTTTAGGTTTTCCAAACATAAAAGGATTTAATGCAGAAATAAGTTGTTGATAAAATCATTATAAGTGCTGGGGGTGTGGCCATCAGGATATTCCCCTGGAACTTCGACTTCCATTTTGACCAGTGCCAATGCGATCCCAGCCTTGGGTGACTGCTGCTGTCACTGCTGTCATCACCACCATCCACAGTGACTAGACATGCATGATGAAGCTTGTGCACTGCAAACCCCCTCACTCTTTGGAGCTTCCTTGTCTGTCCACACGGGTGCAGAAAGATCGTGTAACTCCTTCTGCGTTTAAAAAAGCTCATGAACATCCATCTAATTGCCAGAACCAAATTTACATCCAGAATCCTAGCAGCAAGAGAATCAGAGGAATGTAGTTAGCTTTCTAATATCGCCAAATAAGAAGGCAGGATGAACTAGGAATCGAAACAGTCAAACCAGTCCATCACAGTCTAAATCGTTACCTACTCTATATCCATAAGCAAGTTTTTATGCACATGGAGTCTTCCAGACAGTCACAATAGCAACAACTTACTCCCACCTATCATTATGCAACTATGCTCCATATAAATAAAACGCTCTGTTACCAAAGAAAAGGCACAAATCCTATTAAATGCTCTATCCACCCCTGAAGACGTTCAGTCCTTTTCCAGTTCAGTCACAGGCCCATCTTGGTATCCAATAACCTCAAAACTAAATGACAGATAACCATCACCTCATTGATACAGAAGTGAAAAGGAGGGGCGCCTGAGTGGCTCAGTCGGTTAAGCATCCAACTCTTGATTTCTGCTCAGGTTATGACCTCATGGTTGTGAGATCAAGCCCGTGTCAGGCTCAGAACTGGGCGTGAGGTCCGCTTAAGATTCTCTCTCCCTCTCACTCTGCCCTTCCCTCATTCATGCTCTCTTTCTCTCAAAAAAAAAAAAAAAAAAGAGAAGATTGGTTAATACACACAAATATATACATAATAAAGCAAGCAAGAAAAATATGTACAGCTATGATAATCTATCCTGCAACAGGTCAGAAAAACATTGTTGGTATTTACAACTTCTTCGTCCACTACCAATTTTATGGGTCAATTTGCTCTCAGTCACCACCAGTTAAGTGTTTTATATCTAGTGAGGTGACCCACACCTTCCTTCCATAAATGCCTGAGATTTTCTTCATTTTGTCTGTATTGTGTTGCCGTGGGCTTCCATTAATCTTTAGTATTGGATATGAAGTATTAGGAGACACCCAAGGGGATTCTCTGGGTTATAAATACGCCTTCCTGCCCTTGATATGTACCAGTAACTCTATTGCTGCTTGATAATCAAGGCCCATCACGCAAGCCAGAACAGCAAATCCTTTCTTTGTGTTTGTTCTTTGTTCAGTAGCAAGAGACCCCAAAGGTGGCCAGCTGGCTAACTCATCTTTTAGTTCAGTGAAATCATTGTTGTGTCATAGGTGGAAGCAGCCATCTACTGAGAAATAAGGAATTTAAGCTGGCAGGTTCAAAATCATGGCAAAGAGAAGTCAATATTGTGTACGTGAGTATGATAACAGCAAGAGGAACCGCTCACACTTAATTCGCCCTCTTGATTCCCAGACCCTCATATTTTGTTGACAGGGGAATCAATACCATAAGACTGTCCCCAATATCACAGAGAGGTATCTTTCAATTGATGCATAAATGAGTTTTGAACAGACCATCCCACCATTGTATAGGGTATTGGGATGCAGAGTTAAGATCCACAAATCTTGTAAAAATAAGTCCATTGTCTCATTTAAAAAATAAATAAAATGAATTCCTTGGTCAGAAGGAATGTCATGTGAAATACTATGGCAACAAAAATGACATCCAGTAAGATCATGGATGATGATTTGTGACAAAGTGCTTTGACAGAGAAGGCAGATCCATATCCAGAATTAGATTATTTTCTGGGTTATATATACGAGGCTAGATAGACCCAAGTAAGTCATGAGAAAAATTTCATGACCTCCACGGGGTGAGGGCCCCCTCACAGATCAAAGTCAGTCAGTTGGCACACAGAGATATGGCTACACCAGATGTAAGAATATTTAAATACCTCTCTATGGTGAGTAAATAGTACTTCCCCAGCTCCTAAAGCTTCCTTTTCTGAACTCCCTGGCTGCCCCAGTCCCTCCTTTCAGATCTAGGCAGTAGGATGAGAAAGGTATAAATGGTCTGCTTTTGATTTTGGTATTGTTGTCTTAGGGACAAAAAAAGATGCAGGCAAGGACCTTCACTTCTGTTCACCTACTATCCTTGGCATTCCAAGTTCAACTTGGACAGAAGCCCTCTCCATAATGAGTAATAACTGCTATAGCTCTTTCTGCTTTACATCTGTATCTTGCGACTACACGGTACACCCTCATCATATTTAGTTTGATAAATTAAAATGTCTTAAATTAACCTTTCATTTGAAACTTCCCCCGGAGTTCCAACTGGAGATTAGAGTTCAGGACTTGACTTTGCCTCGCCTTGGGTTTGTCCTATCCCATGTTAATGAACTTGTGGGAGAAAAGGGCAGCACCCCTTACTCACGTGACAGACTACAGGGCAAGAGGCAGAGGCAGGCTGGTGATGGCGAGACAAAACCATCAGGTCCCTCTCTGCTTTTGCAGGCCAATCTCCTTGAGAAGTCCCAGGCCTTGCATAGATGCTGGCATCGTGCTCTGGTTTACATCAGAGCCCTAGCATTTACCCTTCTAGATAGCTGCCTCTCCCCCATGGACTAGAAAGAGAGGGAAGGAATGAGATGGAAAGCCTCAGGCTGCCATGTTTGCCTCAAAAATTTTCTTTACTATTTTTAATATTTATTTCTTTTTAAATATTTTTAGTATTCATTCTGATCATGAAAGTAATACATGGTCATTTACTTTTTTTTTTTAAGTTTATTTATTTATTTTGAGAGAGAGAGAGACAGACAGAGTACAAGTGGGGGAAGGGCAGAGAAAGAGGGAGAGAGAGAATCCCAAACAGGCTCAGCACTGTCAGTGTAGAACCAAATGTCAGGCTTGAACTCATGAGCCGTGAGATCTTGATCTGAAAGGAAAGCAAGAGTTGGATGCTCAACTGACCGAGCCACCCAGGCACCCCAAGACATGGTCATTTAACAATGATATCATACAAAAATATATAGGAAGTGAGATAGTCTCTTTTATTCTCATTCCCCTCTCCCAGTGATAACCACTGGTATCAGCTTTGTATTTCACACACACACACACACACACGCGCGCGCGCGCGCGCGTGTATAGACACTATACCATAACATTTTCCTAGTCTTTGTACTAAAAGGAGTATTAGGATGCATTTTAACAAATTTAATAATATCTTTATTTATTTATCCTTGACAGATCCTCTTTTTCATCTTATTCATTTCAACAGTGAGTGGTGCAGTATTTCACGTTGGGTCTGTATCATGATTTCTTTAATCAACGCAGGATGAATGAATATCTAGTAGTTTATATGTTGTGCTTTTTTTTTTTTATATCCAAGCACTTATGGTGATGATAGAGGTAGAAATTTCACCAACTGGTCCTTGGATCTTGGACTCTTTACAAAAGTTTGCAAAATAGAGAGGCCATCTAAACTTATGGACTCACCAATTAGTTTGGAAAGCTAGACTTGCTCTTGAATGCTAATTCAGAATCATTTCAGAGCAAAGCAGGCTTCTCTGTTTTTGTTTGGAGGGGAGGGGACTGGAACACGTAGTGTTGGTAAATGCAGTTTGTGTACAATTGTTCCTTAGATAAATGTATGACATAAAATGCTTTCTAAGGAATTTATGTATCTGTAAGGTCCATTAAAAATAGCCTTTATTTTTGTCTCTAAAGAAAATAAAAGTAAGCTGCATAATGATATTTTAACCAACCCCCCCCCCAACACAGACACATACCCTTCCCACTGACCCCAGAAATTGCAACTGTGTGGATTAGAGAGGTTTTTATACTCTATTTGTAATAACTTTAAGATTTTTAGTCACTGAACCATTCTGTCATCAATTTTCATTGCTTTTTATTTTACTTTGAGGTGGACTGGTTCCAAGCTGACTAAGTCACACATTTAAAATAATTAAAAGTTTTATGTTGCAGAAGAAAAATACACTCTTTCTTCCACCTTGGTGTGTGTCCTTTTCCCCATTCATTTATCACAGTAATGCAGAAAAATAGTAAACCAAAGCAGCATTTCATGTCTAACCTTGTCGCCTCAAACATTCAAGATGAAACCTGTGAAGCTCTACAAGCTTCTGCGTGTGGGGCTTACAGTCTTTGCAAAGACAATGGAAACCACTAAATGCTTTTGAAATTATATTTACAAATAACATTTATATATCTGTGATATTTTTTAAGTTAACTTATTTTGAGAAAGAGAGAGAGAGAGAGGGAGAGAAAGAGAGAGAGAGCAGGGGAGGGGCTGAGAGAGAGAGAGAGAGAAAGAATCCCAAGCAGTCTCCACACTGTCAGTGTAGAGCCCGATGTGGGGCTCAAACTCATGAACCATGAGATCATGACGTGAGTTGAAATCGAGAGTTGGATGCTTAACTGACTGAGCCACCCAGGTGTCTCTCTGTAATGTTTTTAACAGAGTACTTCATGGTAGAAACGTGGTTCTATACAAACAGTAAACCAAGGTGAACGAGAGAAGTGCTGTGTGCTGCTGAAGGCCAATGAATCTTACTTTTTAAAATTTTTTAAATGTTTATTTATTTTCGAGGGGCAGAGAGAGAGAGAGTGAGACCCAGAACCCAAAGCAGGCTCCAGGCTCTGAGCTGTCAGCACAGAGCCGGACATAGGGCTCAAACTCAGGGACCACAAGATCAGGACCTGAGCCGAGTTCAGACGCTTAGCCAACTGAGCCACCCAGGTGCCCCCCCAGTTCATCTTATTTGAAGACAGACGCAGTGCGCGCTGGTATTAATCAGGTCACGGTAGCCTGTGAATTCTCTTCTCTTGAAATCTCTTCCTCCTACTCCCTTCTACTTCCCACCTCCACAAACTGCTCTTGTAGATGCATTGCACCCCTATTTATTAGTCTAGTTTTAGGTGACGGAGACTCCAGAATTTCTTGCCCATCATGTAAGGAGAAGAGCTAGAAGCTGGATTTACACTTGTTCCTTACAAAAGTTTGAGAAATTATTAATTATATTAAAGAATGTCCTACCCTCACCTACAACTCAGCAATACCATTGTTTTTAGAGTAGAAAGGAAACGTAGAGGGAATCCTCTCTGATTCTCTTACTTCATATATGATACTAAGGCCCAAGAGCTGAAGCTAATTGCCCAGTGTCACAGCTAGATAATGGCACAGCCGGCTAATGGCACGGCCAGTTTCCCACTTCTCACTCCAGTTTGGTATTTATGAAGCATGTTCAAAGTGATAAGTAATTACCACAAACTTGACATTTGATTTTGGAATTGGCTTCATACTTATGTTTAAATGTTGCTGCTCCTGGACTTTATATATTGACGAATTTAGGAATCCACTTTAAATGAAATAATCAAGTCCGACAGCAAAGACCTGACTTAGGGGGATAAGTAGAATTGAAAAAAAAAAATTCACTTGTTTCCTCCTTCTCACTGCGGCTTCCCTTGAGATTTTCCTAAAATAGTGTTGCGGTCGGATGTCCAAGTGTTCTTTCGGCGGCATGACAATTTAATCGTTTGGTTGTGCAAAAAACAAAGTCTCAACAAAGATAATTAGGTAGTTTATTGTGGGTTCTCTTTTAAAAACATTGAAAACGATTTTCTAAGGAGAAGCTCTAATAAGCTTGAAGGTAAGATGATCGCTTTATCTCCAGTGACAGTTTAATTTGTGATTATGTGGAGATTTGGAAAGACTGGCACAATAGGATCTAAAAGCCCTTCTTGAAGGGCTCATCTCCCCGTTAGTACATCTTCCTAGAGAAGAGAGAAAACACAAGGGTGCCTTAAAGGTACAATAATCTCCACAGAAAGACTTGTCTTAAAAATTTCTGGGCTTGTTTCCAACAACACCAAAAGTGGCTTCTGGAGGTAGATGTCCACATACCTATATGTGTAGGATGCCAAAGTGAGTGCTGTGACATAGAAATGGTTGTTGCTTTTTTTTTTTTTTGTATACAAAGGTCCAGAGATATGAGAAACTTGGTCCTTTCAAAAAAAGTGCAGAATTCTCCATAAAAGTGAGCAGTGGCGTCCAAGAGAACTTTCTTCCAAGATGGAAATGTTTAACATCTGTGCTGTCCAGTACAGTCAGCACTTGCCCCAAGTGGCCAGTGGGCACTTGAAAAATGACGGGTATAACTGAGTAACTGACTTCTAATTAAATTAATTTTAATTCATTTACACTTATGTAACTACCTGTGGCTCGTGGACACCACGTTGGTCAGAGCAGTTCTGGTGCATAAAGGAATGGATGACAGTGAAAAGAGATGAGGGGGGCCTAAGCCATTCTAGGAAGTGTGGCCTTTGTCCTGTAGGTAACAAAGAAGAACTGAATGGCTGATGGCTTAGGGCCCTGACATCGGCATAGAAAAATAAACTCAAGGGCACAGGTAGAGAGGCTGGCTATAGACTGTAACAGCTCACTGCCTGGGATGAGAGGAAATGAGGCAAGGATGTGTGTGAGAGAAGCTACAGTTTATAAAGCCAATGGGAAGGGAAGAAAAATTTAAGGAAAGTCACATCAGATTCACTTTTCTGCCAAGTAGCAAGAGACCAGTTTGTCTACTGAAATTGAGGGAATGAAAGATGAGTCCTTGGAAGTTGTGAAGAGGAGGGTAGGGTTGGTCTGAAATATCATTTGGGGACCGACTAATGATAAATGATGGGATTTCCTGGTGGTGGGACTGAAGGCACAGCTGAAGTTGAAGATTGGCTTTCAATGGCTCCAGTCTGCGGTTCCAGAAGGGTTTATTCATCTGGGTATGAAACTGGAGAAAGTATTGTAATGGGAATCGAGGGTCATAACCGCAAGCAATTGCTGCAAAAGGCCTGGGGTGCAAGGAAATTGAGTAAGCTGATGAAGGAGTGCTTCAGATAATAATTTGAGGTCCTGAAGACCTAGAAGAGTAAGTTAAAATTTTTTTTAATGTTTATTTTTGAGACACACACACACACACACACACACGCAGATTGCACAAGCAGGGGAGGGTCAGAGAGCAAGGGAGACACAGAATCTGAAGCAGGCTCCAGGCTCTGAGCTGTCAGCACAGGGCCCAAAACAGGGCTCAAGCTCATGAACTGTGAAATCATGCCTGAGCCAAAGTGGAAAGTTAACCAACTGAGCCACGCAGGTGTCCCTAGAAGAGTAAGTTAGATCAAAGAGTAGAAGATCGGAGTTGAAGACTTCAGAGGCATGTTTATAGATGACCACAAGATCCATGGTGTGGCCATGGTGATATACGACTGAAGATTAGTGAAGGTCATTGGAATTGAGATGTTGAGAAGTATCTATACTAACAATGACCAATATATCAGGACTTGGGATAAGGAGTAATGATGTGAGCCAGAAGTCAATAATAAGTGAGAGAAGTTATCAAAATCTCAGAAATAAACGTGCAGAGGAGGGAGAAGGAGGTGGCATTGTAAGGTGGCATACAGGAAGGAGCCATAAAGGAAGACAAGTTTATGCGAAGGCAGAAAAATCACGTCAACTCAAAAATCCTATCTCCTGATCCTGGAGCAACACTGTTGGAAGATGTGAGGTCTCCAGTGGCTAGGGCTGCTGGGAAGCAGTGAACATTAGAACAGCAACAGATTTCAGTTAAGGAGGGAGACAGAGGAAGTGTTCACCATTTGTCAGGGAGCATTGTTTACTGGGTACGGAGATTCAAGAGGGCCCATGGGCTATATAGCAGTGAAGGGACCAGTGAGAAGTGAAAGAAATTACAGCAGAAGGATGTGAGCATGGTCTTTATCTGTTGTGACAGATTTGCTAGTATGATATATAGTCGTTTTTGCTGACTTTGGAAATACTTTAGGACAAGACCAAAATTTAGACCCTATCACCAGTTAGATACGGGGCAAACAGCCTTCACTACAGGGATGAACAAGTCTAGAATTTTACTTTTTCTCTCATCCAGAAACGGCCTATGCATTAAGAGAGGGAGGGTGTCTGACCATCTTTAGAAACAGGATACATTCTCGTTAGCCTCGGATGGTTGAGGTGTGACTGCCTACTTGCAAAAGAAGGATAAATTACCTTACCTTACAAGTGCTTTTACATTCCAACGATTTTGTGAATCTAAGATAAATTAACTTAAGTTCTTAAATATTAGAAACATAGCAGAATACCACTACAACATTTTTTGAGGATTCCCGGTGACCTTATTTTATAAATTTAAAATCAGAACACGTGGTCCGGCAATGGATGTTTTCTAATCTCTAAATTGAATGATATGAAACCACACTTGGATAAACATTGAATGCACTGCCTTTGTAGAAAAGAATAAAATAAATTTATACTGGAATTGTCTCAGAAAAATCTAAGATATATGACTACTATACTTGTAAGTGAGAATAATTTATCAGGTGGATATTTCAGTGACTATACCTTTTTGGCTACAGTTTAACAAATTCTGATCTAGGGCACAGAATGTGCCAGTGAAGTTCCAGTGAAGCTGTCCAAATCCAGAAATGAAAGATATAACGTTGATTGAATAATTTAGATTTTTCTTCTCTACTTTCAGGCACTCTGGTCTTACCCTTCTCCTGTTTTTCTAAGTATTCATGCCTTATACAGGTTCCTTGTTTTATTTTATTGCTCAGAAACACATTATCTCACTTAAAATGAGGAAGCCAGTGAGAACAAGTTGGCTCTATTCACAGCACTGTAACTCGAGGAAAATTCCTTCTGCAAATGATGAAGAATTCTGAGCATGTTTAGCCACAGCTAATCCTATTCCTTTGGGTATAGTGTGGTGCCGTACATTGGAACGTTTTAAGAGCATTACCCAGCTAAGCAATAAACATGCTTTTAAGGGCTTATGGGTAGTATGCTGACTCAAAGCAGAAATAATATCATTTTAAGTTGCCACATCCAGATTCATTCTTTCTAAGACCCGTGTTGGCTTTTCAAGGTCCTTTGCCCCCTCTGTGACAGTTGGCTTTTATAAGAGGTGTCTTGGAATCCAGTTTGTTCTATGATCTTAAAACAGAGCAAACCCAAAACAAACAAACAAGAAAATCTCAATATTTATTTGGAATTTCATGAGGTGAAGACTTCTCAGGCAAGAGATCAAACCCAGCCTCTTCTTACTGGTGACATACCTGGAGTCACCTATGAGGTGTGGCTGGGATCTGTCTTCACTGTGGAAACCACTTTTTTGGTGAAAAGAACTTTGGTTGGGCTTATGGGAACTGGAAAAGAAGACAAATAAAGAAGTGATGGGAGAATGAGAGGAAAGATACCCCATTAGAGCCAAAGTGGGCAAAGGAAGGCAAGGTCAGAGCTACACTAGGGGTTACTGAGAATAAGACCATGGGAACAGAAAGAAATTTTCCATAACTTCTAGAATCTAAGGGAAAAGGATGCTTAAAATACATTTTCTTGAAGACTTGGGAGCTTTTCCTGAAGTTCCCAGATATTAAGAATGAGAGTTAGGAGCAGTAGTCTACGAGGACCTTGTAAGATTCTCTGAACCTCATGTAATGACCCCAAGTTATTGTTATTACAGTAATAGGGTAGTCTAGGTATGTTAAAATCTTGCAACAACAAATCCCTTAAAAATACCATGAGATTTTTTTATTTTTTAAAACATCACATAGGGGCGCCTGGGTGGCTCAGTCAGTTGAGCTTCAGCTCAACTTCAGCTGAAGTTCAGCTGACTTCAGCTCAGGTCACGATCTCGCGGTCTGTGAGTTCCAGCCCCGCGTCGGGCTCTGGGCTGATGGCTTGGAGCCTGGAGCCTGCTTCCGATTCTGTGTCTCCCTCTCTCTCTGCCCCTCCCCCGTTCATGCTCTGTCTCTCTCTGTCTCAAAAATAAATAAACGTAAAAAAAAAAATTTAAAACATCACATCAATGGAAAGTCAAGAAAATCACCATGGTCAGAGACAAAGCAAGAAAGCCAGTCCTAGGAGAACAGGAATTGCTGAAACTGTTACAATCCCTGAGAACATCTAGAAAGTCTTGTGCTTAGCACTTTCCCAAAGGGAATTTTAGGAACGGTTACTACCTTAGAAAAACAAAAAGAAAACAAGTCTAGAAGGCTCAGACAGCAAGGAAAATGGTCTCAGCCTCAATTCTGAGTGGGGATGAAAAAGAATCTCTCTCAAGATTTCAAGGTCCCCAGTCAAGACAAGGGTTTCAGTTTTGAACGTACACTATTTGTGTGATATATAAAATCCCAATATAAAGGGGATCCTGATGAGACATTACGTTAGAGGACCTCAGAAATAAAGTCAAATTCTTCCTCCAAGGAACGTACCCTCCACCTAGGACTTTCACTCCCCAAAAGGAAACTTCCTACAACTATGAGCCCTTAAACACACACACACACACACACACACACACACACACACACATGCAAGCATGGATGTGCACATGCACACACATGCAAAACCAAGCCAATGTGAATGAGTAAGCAGAAATAACACACACAAAATTGCACTCATGAAGAACTATCAGAGGCAATAAAACAGCTAGGTTTAATGCATTTAAAGAAAGAAAAGAGTACCTTTTTAAAAGGAGAAAGGAAAGAGAGGTTATATAATGATCAGTCAGATGAGGAAAAGAACCAGACTATAATTCTAGAAATGAGAAAAGTAATGATTTAAATGAGGCACTTAATGGAATGGCTAAATCACCAAATACACACAGCTGAAGAGAGAACTATGAAGAATATATATTATTAAAATGGCAGAAAATATGAAAGGGAGGTCAAAATGTCTGATAATTTCCCAGGATTGTTGCAAAACACATCTCTAACTCAGAAGACCAGCACATCTCTACTAGATAAGTAGAAAGAAATTCACACCTAGATTCATCTTAGTGAAGCTGCCGAACACAGAAAATAAAGAGAAGCAGTTAAGAGTTGCCAGAGGGAAAAAAGGCAATTTACCCAAGAAGGAATAATAATCAGATGGAAGTCTGAGTCCTCAAGAGCAGCGATAGGGACTACAGACAGTAGAATATTAAAATTTCAAAGTACTGATGGTAAACAACTGTAAGACAAGAATTGTGTTTCTTAAAAAATTATCTTTCACAAACAAGAGGGAAATTTTTTCTGTATAATAAAACTGGGAGGGATTACCCCTAACAAATTTTCACTTATGGAATTTGCCAAGGGTGTTTTTCAAATACAAGGAAGAAATCTCTAGAAGAGCATCTGAGCTATAGGAAAGATAGCACACGAATAAAATCATAAATATATCACTAAATCTACTTAGTATTAAGAACACAAAACAGGAATGCTTAATTTAAGGGGTTCACAATAAACACATAGAGCTAAAAGACTGGACAAAAATTGAATTTAAGCTGTGGGATGGGTTGGTAGCGGTTGGAAATAAAATAAACGTCTGTGTATTATTTAGAGATGAGTAAATATATCCACCAGGAAGTTACAACAGCCCTCTATGTACACCTAATACAATACTAACACAAGACTAAAACTATGAAGGAAAAATGAACAGAACTATAAGAATAAATTGACATTTACAACTGCAGGGTGGGAAATTTCAACATACCTCTCTCATTATTTATAGATCAAGAATAACAGCAAAACAATAAAACTTGAACACCACAATTAGCAAGATTGATTCAATGGATGATATGAAATTCAGTTAAAGAGTATGGATATTCTCTAACAACATGGACATTTAGAAGTTGGTCACATACTAGGGCATAAAACAAATCTCCATGAATTCTGAGAAACAGTTATCATATAGACCACATTCTCTGACCGCACTTAAATAAGTAAACAGTTAAAAACAACAACAAAAGGATTAAAAAATGTCAGTGTGTTTGGAAATTTTAAATAACTCAATAACTCATGGATCAAAGATGGGTCAAAATGGAAATTAAAAAATACTAAAAACTAAATGATATGGAAACACCATATACTGAAATGTGGACAATGCAACCAAAGAGATGCTTCAAAGGACATCTATAGCCAAAAAAAGGATATTAGAAAAGGAAAGAGTCGAAAACTAACACAATTTCCAATTTCAAAAGTTAGAAAATGCAGTAATGGATGATAGCAGTAAAGATAAGAGCAGGAATCGGTGAAAAAGAAAACAAAGATATACTAGAGAGCATCACAAAAACCAAATGCTGGTTGTCTGAAAAAGAAAAACAGAGAACTCTTATTAAAGAAAAGGAGAGAAGACCCAAAGAAATAATATTCTGAATGCAAAAAGCGACACAACCAGACATACAGCAAAGAGAGAGAAAATGTGACAATAACATTTTCACAATAATTTTGTTTTGACGTTTATTTATTTTGAGAGGGGGAGGGGCAAAGGGAGAAGGAGACAGAATGCCAAGCAGGCTCTGCACTCAGCGCAGAGCCCAATTCGGGGCTTGAATTCATGAACCGTGAGATCATGACCTCAGCCAAAACCAAAAGTTAGATGCTTAACCGACTAAGCCACCCAGCTGCCCCCATTTTTCCAATAAATTTTGAAGACAGATGAAATGGACAAGTTCCTAGAAAAATATAACTTACTATCAGTGAGTACTAAAGAAATTACAGAAAGAGCTAAAAACCTTCTCAGAACCAGAAAGTTTTTTTTAGATGAGCTCTACCAAACTTTTAAAGAACATATCATTCCAATCTTTTGTTAACTCTCCCAGATACCAGGGGAAGAAAAGACAATACTCCCAAATCCATTCTGTGAGGCCATTCATAGCCAAACCAGATATGAACAATAAAGAAGCATAGTTATAAAAATAAAGCACATAAAACACAACAGAATTAAAAAGCCGGAAGACAATGGTATGTAAGCTTTGAGATTGGACCCTGGACTAAAGCATCCTAAACTGTTTTATTATTCAGTAGGCAGGTGAAGATATTGATTGCTGTTTGAGTTTTAAGATGTAAGCATGTTGGGGCACCTGGGTGGCTCAGTAGGTTAAGCGTCTGGCTTGGGCTCAGGTCATGATCTCACAGTTCATGGTTTTGAGACCCGCGTCAGGTTCTGAGCTGGCAGCTCAGAGCCTGGAGCCTGCTTGGGATTCTGTGTCTCCCTCTTTCTCTGCCCCTCCCCTGCTATCACTCTGTGTCTGCATCTGTGTCTGTCTGTCTTTGTCTCTGTCTCTCTCTATCAAAAATAAATACACATTGGGGCGCCTGGGTGGCTCAGTCGGTTGAGCGCCTGACTTCAGCCCAGGTCATGATCTCGCGTTCCGTGAGTTCCAGGCCCGCGTCGGGCTCTGTGCTGACAGCTCGGAGCCCGGAGCCTGTTTCAGATTCTGTGTCTCCCTCTCTCTTTGTCCCTCCCCTGTTCATGCTCTGTCTCTCTCTGTCTCAAAAATAAATAAACGTTAAAAAAAAAATTAAAAAAAAATTTAAATGTTAGCATGTTAAAATTTCAAGGACAACCACTTGAAGACTAGAAATAAATATCTATCTCCCAAATTGTCACAGGGGAGAAAAAAAATTAAATGTAAAGAGAAAATCAAGTCAGAAGACTAGAAAGAAAAAGGTGACTTCAGGAAAAAACTGGACAAAATAAGATGGAAGAAATAAAGTAAAATATATGAAGAACCACAATGAATGTTAAAAGCATAGGTTGATAGTCTAATTTTCAAAAAGCCCACCTACATATTGTTTACAAAAAAAGTTGATGGAAAATTTCTTCACCTGGCTTACCTGTGCGAAACTATCCTAAATATATCCACTCTGTGTATGTTAGGTGTCTAACATAATAGAAATTCACAGATGTCTGAGCCAACAAATGTCACATGAGTCAGAATTAATTTGCCTCCAAGTTTCTCGGAGACTTTCAGAGGCATGTTTTTATTTCATCAGTCACTGTCCTGAAAGTGTAAGATATTTTAGGCCAACCCCACAGTCTTTGTGAAGTCTCTGTGGATCTCAAAAAACTGACCACTTGACCAAATACTTGTACAAAGATCTTTGCTCTTAGAACACCATGGATGTTGGCATAGGACTTCAGCCTCAAGATGTTATTCTGGGACCTTTTCTGAGGGCTGAATTCCTTCTTGGAGAGCTTCAGGGATGACTTTACTAAAATCTGATCCCACATTTCCTGTCTGTAGTGACATTTAGTTATGTCAATTTCATAATGTCAGGACCAATCTTATTATATAGGCTGGTCATCAACTGTCTAGGGTAGCAAAATATTACTGGCATTAAAGTGCTGGGTGACTATTTATGCCAGCAGAAAAAAAAATCTATTTGAAAGACCACAAAAAAGAAGATAGAGTTAAAAAGAAAACTTTAAAATGTAGGAGTTCTTATGCCTTTGCTTCCTTTAAAGAAAAAAAAATGCCGTAAGAAGAAGCAGGTCTGAAACTTAAGAATCATGCGGTGCTTCTTTTCCTTCCCCAGAAGGAAAACTCACAGGGCCAGCTCTAGGCAGATTCGAAAAACAGAAAACAGCTTCCCTTTTCTCCAAAAATATTATCCTGCAGACTTCCACTCTGACATTCTCAAGATAGGCAATGGCTGTTAAAAATGTTTAATTCTATTTTTTTTTTTAGTAAAACACACATGGAGTTTTAAAAAATTAACACATTTAATTGAAGCGCATGGTCTCTTGCCCCAGGACCTGAGCTGGCTTTTCAAAATCACCCTCTTCATTCTGTTCAGCTATTTCTTCTGACAATTACCTATATGCCTCTAAATACTACTCTCATTTTGATTTTTCAGTTTTACACATTGTCTATTGACTTCTGTGTATGAAAGATGAGTATTTGGAACTCTTAGAGACAACCCCCCCCAAACTTCCTCCTTCCACTATTGTCCCAATATGCCTATATAACACTTTTTAATACATCGGTAATCAATGGTGCATTTTGATGGCTATGAAAGTTTTATTCACTGCTGAACAAAATCTCGTTCTGTGACTGGATTTTCTTTTTTATGAAACTTTCCATTTTCCTGGGAATTGATACAGCTTCATTTTTATTTGCTAGGTTATTTTTTAATGTTCCTATCACAAGTTCTTTTCAAACTCTTCACAGGATCTATAAAACCTGTGGTACTATTTTAAATACTTTCCTACATGGTAAAACATTGCAGGTAATCTATCAATTCCAGTTTGCTTCCTCCTAGAGACATATTTCTTGAATCCATCTATACTCCCCTTCTTTTTTTTTATTAAATTTTTTTTCAACGTTTATTTATTTTTGGGGCAGAGAGAGACAGAGCATGAATGGGCGAGGGGCAGAGAGAGAGGGAGACACAGAATCGGAAACAGGCTCCAGGCTCCAAGCCATCAGCCCAGAGCCCAACGCGGGGCTCGAACTCACGGACCGCGAGATCGTGACCTGGCTGAAGTCGGACGCTTAACCGACTGCGCCACCCAGGCGCCCCTCTATACTCCCCTTCTAATCTGGGTGGTATGATGTGGCTTATTGCAGAGATGGCGTCCTGGGACTCCCCTTTTCTCCACTTTGTATTAGAGCTCTTGTACCTTAGATTTGCTCTCTTTGTTTTTCTTATTTACTCTCTGATTTTGCTGTGTAGCATCATCCTTTAGTTTCCTGAGATCTAGCGCATGGGAATTGGAAAGTAATATTTCTAAGGCCTCAGATGTCTAAAAATGTGTTTATATTACCTCTGTACTTTTGATAGGTTGGCCGGATACGGATCCTAATTTTTTTTCTCATAATTCTGAAGATTGCTCCATTGTCTGCTAGCTTCTAATGTCTCTAATAAGAAGTCTAACGTCATTATGATTGTTTACCTTTGAAGGTAACTTAGTCTTTTTCCCTGGAAGTTGCCTGGAACTTTTAAGGAAATTTCTGGTGTTTTAAAAATTTGTAATGACTTGCTTTGTGTAGGTCCTCTGTTACTTTGCTGGGCTGGTCATTTCAATTCTAGGAAATCATCTTGAATTGTTTATTGACCTAATCTCTTCTCTGTCGTTTGTTTGTTTGTTTTTGTTGTGGTTGTTCTTCTCTTCTGTATTACCTCTTATTTAGATGTGGAATTTTGAATTCATCATGCCATTTTCCCAAATTCTCTTTCATGGTTTGTATCTCTTCATCTTAGCTTCTGTCTTCTGGGAGGTACTCCTCAATTTATCTTCTAGCCCTTTTGGTATTTTTTATTCTATTGACCCTGCTTTGAATTTCCAAGAATTCTGTACTTTTCTCTGATTGTGTCTTTTACTATTATTATAACTTTTATCAAGTCAATAGCTTCTTTTACCTATTTGTGGATATTAAGCGCAGGTCAAAAAATCCTATTTCAACTTTCTACATTGTTTCATTTCCCCCAAATGCTATGGATTCTTGGAGGTCTCTTGATATTAAGAAGCTGTTTGGAAAATGTGTGTGCGCAGACAGGACATCTCTACCAGGGTTTCATGCGAGCTCCATAGCAGAGGCCCAGCTGTTTCAGTGAGTAGTATAAAATGTCAGTATATGCAAATCTTTCCCTCATCCTCCACTCAGTCTTTTTATATCTCAAGAGAAGAGAATTATCTAGTCGCCAGCCTTGGGGAAAAAGCCTTGTTGCCTGCGTTCTTGGGGTTGAGTCATGGAAAAGTGGTGGGTGTCTCAATGTTCAGTATATAGGTTTTTAAGTTTTATTTTTAAATTTGCATACAGTAGCATTCACTTTTTTTGGTTTATAGTTTCATGAGTTTGGACAAATGCAAAGAGTCACAAACCACCACCACAATAGAAATAGAACCGTTTCATCCTCCTCCAAAATACTCTCATGCTTGCCCTTTGCATTCTCTCTCTCCTCTAAGTCCTAACCATGAGCAACCTCTGATCTCTTCAATATTCCTAAGGTTTTGCTTTGCTATCATATCATATTCATGGAATCATTCGTTTGTGACCTTTCCTTGCCCAGTTAATTTCATTTGGCATAATGCATTTGAGATTTACCCATCCTGTTATATATATCAATAATTCATTTTTTCTTGCTGATTAGTATTCCATTATACAGATTATCACTGATTGTTCATCCAATCCTTCATTGAAGGACATTTAGATTGGTTCTAGTGTTTGGTGGTTATAAATAAAGCTTCTATAAACCTCTGCATACAGGCCTATTTATGAAAATAAATTTTCATTTAAATCCCACCCCCTAGAAATGCGATTGGTAGGTCAAATGATAAATGTATACTTAACCTTGTAAAAAACGGACAACTGTTTTTCCGAGTGCCTATACCATTTTGCATTTTCATCAGCAACGTATGAGAGTCCCATTTGTTCTGGAGCCTTACCAGGATTGGCACTGTTAAGATTTGTCTGTTTTTTTAAGTCATTCTAATAGGTGAATAGTGATATCACATGGTGCTTTTAATTTGCATTTCCCTAATGACTAACCACGATGATCATCATTTCACATGCCTATTTGCAATCTATATATCTTATTTGGAGGAGTAGGTTTTGAAATATTTTGCCCATGTTTTCTATAGGATATTTGTTTCCTTATGGTTGAATTTCAAAACTTTTTTTTTATATATCCTGGGTGTAGTGCTGCTTTTTCAGATGTCTGGTTTGCAAATATTTTCTCTTAGTCTGTGGCTTGTCGTTTCACTCTTTTGTTTTATTTATTTATTTTTGAGAGAGAGAGAGCAAGCACACGTGCAAGAGTGAGCAAGGGGCTCAGAGAGAGGGAGAGAGAAAATCCCAAGCAGGCTCCACCCTGACAGCACAGAGACCACGAGATCCTGACCTGAGCTGAAATCAAGAGTCAGATGCTTAACTGACGGAGCCACCCAGGTGCCCCTTTTCACTCTTTTAATAGTGACTTTCACAGAGTATAAATTCCTCATTTTAGTGAGACGCAATGGTCAATTTTTTCTTGTATGAAATGTGCTTTTAGTGTCATATCTAAGAATCCTTCACCTAATCCACGTCATAATATTTTCTCCTGTGTTTTCTCATAAAAGTTTTATTGTTTTAGATATATTTCAATCTATAACCTACTTTGAGTTAATTTCTATAAAGATGTGAGGTATAGAACAATGTTTCTTTTTTTATTTATGTATCTCCAGTTTTTCCAGCAACATTTGTTAAAAGATGATTCTTTCCACCATTGGATTTCCTTGTCCCTTTGTCAAAAATAAACAGACTATATTTGTATGAGTCTATTTCTGGGCTTTATGTCTTATTCCATTCATCTATCCTTGAACCAATATCTCATTGTTTTGTTGGTTTATAGTGAAATTTAAGGTAAGATAGTATGTGGCCTCCAACTTTGTTCTGCTGTTTCAAAATTGTTTTGGTATTTCTCTTTCCTTTTTCCCACATACATTTTTTTTTTTCTGAGAGAGAGAGAGAGCATGAGAGGTAGAGGGAAAGAGAGAGAATTTTAAACAGGCTCCACGTTCAGTGTGGAGCTTGATGTGGGGCTCGATCCCACAGCTATGAGATCATGAACAGAGCCAAAATTAAAAGTCGCATGCTTAACCAACTGAGCCATCCAGGCATTCCAATCCACTTACATTTTACTTTATTTTATATTATTATTT
The DNA here is from genome assembly GCF_022837055.1 of Prionailurus viverrinus. Classification (NCBI taxonomy): domain Eukaryota; kingdom Metazoa; phylum Chordata; class Mammalia; order Carnivora; family Felidae; genus Prionailurus; species Prionailurus viverrinus. Next base: position 18,994,310 of record NC_062567.1, read on the forward strand.
GTTTATATATTAAAAAAATTTTTAATGTTTACTTTTGAGACACACACACACAGCACCAGCAGGGAGGGGCAAAAAAGAGGAGAGAGACATAGAATCCAAATCAGGCTCCAAGTTCTGAGCTGTCAGCACAGAGCCCGATGCAAGGCTTGAACTCACAGACCGCAAGATCATGACCTGAGCTGAAGTCCGACACTTAACCAACTGAGTCACCCAGGTGCCCCTCCACCTACATTTTAGATCAAATTGTTGACATCTATGAAAATTCCTCTGGGATTGCAGTACAAATAATACATTTAACTTATATACATGTAAGTTATCTCTCAGAGACTCTTAGAAATAGTCAAGAAAATTTTGCAGGAAAGTCTTAAATCAGCAAGCATAACCAACAAACTTTGACTTGGGACTCCTGCTTCTGTCAAGATGGAGTAACAGGAATTGTTTCCTGGCAGAAACAACAGCAAAAACAACAACAAAAACCTAGGAAAGTATATTAAACAATGAGTTCCAAGTCATTGTTCATTAACCAAAAACAGCATTTTCCCCTGAAAAATGGGAAACAAATGACATGAGCATTATGCAAGATGGAGTTGGGAATCTGGGGGTATGGAGTCTGCTAAAGTTTTCAAGATAGATTACTAGAGAGGAGAATGGTACATTGAGAGGGTAGTTCAGAGATCTCCAGATACTACCTTTTCAGTATTCTTCTGGGTACAAATATACACATGCATGTGAAAAAACTACTCTAGGCAGGGGAAAAGACCACTTACAAAAAGTTAAAGTGAATATATTAAGGGGCCCTGAAATAGTGCCTTTTGCCACCAGCTGAAATGGAAAAACTGAATTTTGGGTGCAATGGTAGAATGCTCAGAAACCTCTTGTAAGAAGTTGGGTAGGGGCACCTGGGTGGCTCAGTCAGTTAAGTGCCAACTTCGGCTCAGGTCATGATCTCGCGGTATGTGAGTTCGAGCCCCTCATCGGGCTCTGTGCTGATGGCTCGGAGCCTGGAGCCTGCTTCGGATTCTGTGTCTCCCTCTCTCTCTGCCCCTCCCCTGCTCATGCTCTGTCTGTCTCAAAAATAAAAAAAATTAAAAAATAAAAAAAAAAAGAAGGTGGGTAAATAATTAGCCATAGACTGGCACAACTCTGAACCTGCCTAACAAACCAGGAAAGCCAGATCCAAACAAATCTAACAGTTTTGCAATAAATTAACTGTATCCAAGAACAAAGCTTAAGAAGATTTATAGGAATACAAAAATATCCAGTACCCAGCAAGATAAAATTCTTAACTCCTGGCATCAAATCAAAAATTACCAGGCATGCAAAGAAGCAAGAAAATATGATTCATAATGAGGATAAAAACCTGGACCAATCAAAGTGGACCCAGAACTGAAACAGATGCTAGAATTAGCAGACAAAGATGTTAAAACAGTTATTAAAACTGTATGCCAGATGTTCAAAAAGCTGGAGGAAAGACTGAGCAAGTAGAAAAATGATATAAATAAAAAGCCTAAATCATACTTCTGAGATGATAACTAAAATCTCAGAGATGAAAAAAAGTCACTGGTAAAATAATTGTCAGATTAGACATTGCAAAAGTAATAATTATTAAACTTGAGACACAGCAATAGAAAATAGGCAAAATGAAAAACAGGAAAACAAAAAACAAAAAACAAGAATAAGAGAATCACTAAGATGTAGAATCACTTCAATGGTTCAATATGTGAACTTGAAGTCTATAGAAGAAAGGACAATGAGGTTGAAATTTTTTCAGAAAATATTTGAAAAAATGACTGAAAAAGTTTCAAATTTGATGAAAACTAAAACCCCATATACCCAAGATGACTAATGAGCTCCAAACAAACAAAAGCAAACCAAAACAAAATACAAAAGCAAAAACTACATCAAAACACATACAATCATATTCTGCAAACCATAAGGAGAAAATCTCAAAAGGAGCCAGAGGGGAAAAAAAAAGACATATTAAATAGAGAGAAACAAAGATGAGGATTATAGAAGATTTTGCCACAAAAACTATACAAGAGAAAAGCAATGGAGTAACATCTGGAAAGTTTAGTGGAAGAAAAATGGTCAACTGAGAATTCTATACTCGGTAAAACTAACTTTTAAATTCACACAAGAAGTAAGGACTTTTTCAGATATACAAAAGCTGAAAGAATTCATCACCAACAGAGGCATAATACAAGAAATATTGGAGAAAGTCCATCAGACAGAATGAAAATACCAGAGGAAATATGGATATACACAATGGAATGAAGAACGTTAGAAAAAGTAACTCTGTGTGTAAATGTAAAAGGACTTTTCCCTGCTTACTTAAATGTCTGTAAAGGATAATTGACTATGTACACACACAAAAATAATAATGTATTGTGGCATGGAAAACATGTAGAAACAAAATATATGACTACAACAGCACACATGATAGGGTGGTTGAAATGGAAGTATACTGTCAAAGTTCTTTTATGAGATGTAATGTGGTATGACATCACTTGATGTTAAAGATAAGTTAAAGATGCATACTAAAGATAAATTAAATATAAGTACTAAAGCCCTTAAAGCAACTGCTAAAATAACAAAGTGAAGAGTAATATCTAATAAGCCAACAAAGGAGATAAAATAGAACTACAAAAATATTTTATTAATTAAAAAAATGTGAGAAATGAAGAAAAAGGGAACAAATAGATGGGACAAATAACAAGGTGGTAGATTTATTTTTATTTTTTAAAAAAATATTTATCTATTTTTGAGAGAAAGAGAGAAAGTGAGTGCAGAAGTTGGGGAGAGGCAGAGAGAGAGAGGGAGGGAGAGAATCCCAAGCAGGCTCCACACTGTCAGTGCAGAGCCTGATGTTAGGATTCAGTCTCATGAACTATGAGGTCATGACCTGAGCCAAAATCAAAGATCAGCTGCTTAACCAAATGAGCCACCCAGATGCCACCAAGATAGTAGATTTAAATTTAACTATGTAATTAATCACATAAAATTAAAGCATTTAAAAACCTTAGTTAAAAGGCAGAGACTTCTTCCAGATTGGCCAAAAAGCATGACCTAACAATTGGCGGCTCTAAGAAACCCACTTTAAATATGTTAGACACAAATAAGAGTAAAGTAATGGAGGGGCGCCTGGGTGGCTCAGTCGGTTCAGCGTCCAACTTACGCTCAAGTTGTGATCTCATGGTTCCCAGGTTTGGGCCCAGCATTGGGCTCTGTGCAGATAGCTCCAAGCCTGGGGCCTACATCAGATTCTGTGTTTCCTTCTCTCTCTGCCCTCCCCTGCTTGTGCCCTGTCTCTCTCTCTCTCTCAAAAATAAACATAAAAAAAAATTTTTTTAAAAGAGTAAATAATGGAAAAGGATATACCATGCCAATGCTAATGTAAAAATAGCTGGAATAATTCATTAACATCAGACAAAGTAGACTTCAGAACAAAGTATATTATGTTGTATAAATGATGATTTCATAAGAACAAAGACTTCAACTCATCAGGAGGACATGACAATCCTACAATTTTATGCACCTAGTAAAAAAGCTCCAAAATACATGAAGTTGATCAAAAAACTGATAGAACTGCATGGAGAAATAGACAAATACACAAATGTAATAAAAGAATCAAATCTAACTGATAGAATAAACAAGAGACAAAATGTCAATAAGGATGTAGAGCATTTGAAAGACACTATAAATCCTGACCTAATTGATATTTATAGAAAATTTTAACAGCAACAAAAACACAATTTCCTTTCAAATTCGTATTGAACATTTGCCAAGATAGATTGAGTTTTGGAGCATAAAAAAAGTCTCAACAAGTTCTCTGACCACAGTGGTATTCAGTTAGAAATCAATAACAGGAAGTGTCTGGAAAATTTCTGAATATTTGGCAACTAAATAACATACTTCTAAATAACTCAGGGGTTAATTAAAAGCTCAAAAAGAAATCAGAAAGTATTCTGTACTGAATGACAGTGAAAACAGAAAATATCAAAATATGAGGGATGCTACTCAAGCAGTAATTAGAGGGTGATTTACAGCACTAAATGCCTATATTGTTGGATAATAAGAAAGTTCTCAAATCTTTGACTTCAGTTTCCACTATAAGAAAATTAAAAAAGGAGCAAATTAAACCCAAAGTAAACAGAAGACAGGACATAATTAAAGATTAGAATGGAAAACAAAGAAACGATAGAAAAAAATCAGTGAAACTTAAAGCTGGTTCTTTGAAAAAATAAAGTTGATAACCAGATTTATTACAAAGAAAAAAGATAAGACCCACATTATCACACAATATCAGAAATAAAAGAGGAGACATAAGTACAGATTTTACAAATAATAGATGGGCAATAAAGACATATCATGAAGGACTTCATGCCAATAAATTTGACAACTTTGAGGAAATGAACAAATGCCTTGAAATACACAAAGCACTAAAGTTCACTCAAGAAGAAATCAGATAACCTGAATGGCCTATATCTATCAGATATCATATGGAGTTTCTAGCCAGTGCAACCAGGCAAGGAAAAGAAATAAAAGGCAGCAAGATCAGAAAGGAAGAACTAAACTGTTTTTATTCACACATGACATGATTGTCTACAGGGGAAAATTTGATGGAAACGTACAAAATGTTACTAGAACTAATAACAATTTAGAAAAGTTGCAGGATACAACATCAATGTACGAAAGTCAATGTGTTTCTGTGTATGAGCTATAATAACTTAAAAATTAAAAAAATATCATGACAGCAGTACCAAAATTATGAAATATTTGGGATGAGTACAACAAGCAATGTGCGAAACTCGTACATGGAAAACTACAAACCACGCTGAGAGGAATTTTAGGAGACTTAAGTAAAAAGGAAAATATATTGTGCTCATCAGTTGAAAGAACTGATCAGATATCAATTCTCTCCAAACTGATCTACAGATTCAACATAATCCAAGTGTATACCACCAACCTCAGGACTAACATTTTGCTAACACTTTGAAGCCACACGATAGAATCTGCTAGAGGAGTAATAGCACCATTGTTGCCATTGCACTAGAAAGTTGGCTTCATAAGGCTGCCCACAACCCAACATGGCTTCAGCTGCTCCCGCTGCCAGCCCTGACTCCAGTCAAAAAGACTTTGCAAACATAGCTTCTGCTAAAAGCTGAGTGTCTTCACCATCATTCTCTCTGCTATATTGATTATCTGCACAGAGGCTGTCTCTCATGTGGCTCACTTCTGGACTGAAGTCTCCTGGGGGTGTAACAGACTACAGGTGCCGTTACCTGCCTGTGCTCTAGCTGCAAAGGAGGTTGAACAAGTGAGCCATCCACGTGTTTAATCTTGAAAAGGTGAAACTCACAAAGTAGAACATTTCCCCAAATTAGAAAGGTGCTAGAAAGTGTTGGGAAGCCAGAAACATGACATATGCCCTGTATATAGGCCAAATACTAAAAATAATCAACATAAAATAATTGGACGTTAGCTGTATTTTAAAAGAAACTGCCCAAATTAGAAGTATGTGAATCTTTTGTTAGTCCTCAAGAAAGAAAAGCCTGTATTTTATTCCAGGGTGTACGTCTGTCTGTCTCCATTTCCCTCAGATTCACTTGAAGAGTTCCAAAAATGTGTGTGCAGGTGGCAGTCAGAAAGAATACAAAAACAAAGCATAGCCTAAGGGATGTCGAAAGTCTTCACCAAAAATCTAAGAAGGAATGACCTATTTCCCTTTGCCCAATCTGTACTGCTTTCCAGGGAGTCCTAGAAAAATGGAGAAAGGCAACCATATGCAATTAGCCCATGCACAGACATGGAAATCTTGTGTGAGTGTATCTATCAGTGAGCCCTAACTTGAATCCTGAACCTTAGGTAAAGGAACAGTGAGAAATGAAGTTTGTAGCTTTTTTGGCCTCTCCAACTCCAGGTGTGGGATGACAACTGAGTGAGTCCATGAACTGTACCAACTACCAGTGGCCAAGAACGACTCCTACAACTGCTCGCCTCATTCTCAGAGAAAGGAGGGGTCTAAAAGATCTGGGGTGTAGCGAGAAAGGGGTCATTTTGAGAATGTCTGTCACTCAGATAATCCTCTCTCTCCATCACCTTGTGTCAGCGACTTGGAGGGAATTCTAACAAAAATGAATGACCCATTTCATGGAACCCTTTCCAAGTCCCTAAGCAAATTAAACCTCAGATATATATATATATATATACATATATATATACATATATATATGTATATATATATGTATATATATAATTCCATATATATAACTATGGAATTTTATAAATTTTTTAAAATTCCATAATTTTTTAAATTCTATAATTTTTGAAATCCCATATATATAAATACGGAATATATAAAATTATATATATATATATATATATATATGGAATATATATGGGATTTTCCTTCAAAGGAAATAACAACAGAAGTAGAAATAGGAAGGACTGTGAAGTCCATTGGCAAGAGAGAGTACCAGCAATACCCATAGTGCAGCATGAAGATCTGACACAAGTCAGCTACATGGAGGAGTGTCATACCACAGCGAGACGGCACCAGTGCCACCAATGACAATTCAGAGGGCACTTCCCGGTCCCCCGGACTAGCCAGGAACTAGAGAAGAGGGAAACCGCAGGCTCCCCAAGGTAGCTGGGAGTCCCTTTCGTGAAGGAACCCTGCAAGGGCTCCGAAACAATTGGGGCATATGGGGTCAGGAGCTGCTGAACAACCAGATGCTGAGGTGATCAATTGGGACAACAGCCAAACTGAAAGTAACAATCAAGCTCCTCTACTGTGACAACGCAAGCAAGAGGCAAAAAGTGGCGCCGGCTGCCCAGTGTTCCATTTTCTCCATGGAATGGCACCGGGCAAAGGTCGGGTAGATCCGCAAAGATCGGGGGTGGTCGCAAGATAGGCTCACTGCCGTGGACCCCTGAACAAAGCCTTCTGCGTTTTTACGCACTCATGGGTGAAGAGGAGGAAGGGGATGAAGGCCGAGGAATGGAAAAGCACTGACTCAGAGTTGAGAAAAGTGCCTCAGTCAAGGTCTCCATAAGGAGGTTTCTAAATGGAGGTGCCTATGCTCGGAATACAGATCTGAGGGTGAGCATGGCTGGCCTTGGGAGCCCAGAGCCCCTTGACTGCAACTCCCTCTGGAAAATGGCAATGCAGTGGCTGTGCACCAACTCTGGTGTGGAGAGGGCAGCTTCCCCCGCTTCCCCTGCCCATGGGGGCTGCCAGGCAAAGCCTTTGTAATTTCCTCTGGTTGGTCCTAAAAGATCCCACATAGGATTTCTGGCCTAGAGCTGGACTCCTCAGGACAATGCAAGGGATTCTCTTTGGGTGGAGGATTAAAGTCCTGTAATAGAGTGTGGGGTGGAATTGTAGAAATGCTGTGTGTGTGTGTGTGTGTGTGTGTGTGTGTGTGTGTGTGCGCGCGCGCGCGGGTGTGCGCACCGTGCCTATTAAGTGTCTGCTGTTATGGGGGCCTGGACAAACAGATCACGTATTTTTAGACTACATCCACTTAAAGCTACATACAAATTTTATTTTAAAGGCCAAGAGGCTTTTTTTTAAAGCTAAGAAACCTATAAAGAAATGTACTATTCTTTCAAAGCTTACTTGCTTATTTGTTCCCCAAGACTGTCTGTAATGCCTTAAATTATAACAGCGATGTTAACAGTGACTCTGGTGTCTGAATTCTTTTTTCTTGGCCCTTCTAAAATATTTTATAAACAATAATAACAAGAAACCAGGTGAGGGAAAAGTCCCAAGAACCAAGCACTAACTCTTCTTGAAACATGTCCAAAGAGATGGCCAACGAGGCACAAGCCACCTTCCTCCCAGCTTTGGGTATTTCTGCTGGCAGAGAAAGTCACAGAAATTACCATTTCCCTGCATTGGCGGTCTCCTGCCTTCTGAATGTCCAGAAACAGCTGCAGCAGTACAGCGGAGGTGGAACAGATCTATGCACCTAGAGGCTTCAGTGGCAGCCTCAGAAGTCATGGCTGCCCCACAAGTTCAGTTCTGTATTTTTTTGCATGTCATTTCTGGAACCTCAGATCTCCAGTCAGAACTTTTCCCTCTAGATCTTCCAACGGTTCTGTGAGCCCCTAATTCTGGACACTGAGTCACCGCTTTCTCAAAATATCCAGAGCAATTTCTGTTTCTACTCCTCTCTTGTAAGAAGACCTCTGGGATGCAAGTTTAAACTCAAGCTGGGCCAACATGTTTCACCTTAAACCCACCTCTCCTTTGCCACTATAAATATTTCTCCTTGGATATATATTTTTTTCCCTGCCCAGTACCGAGTGGTGTATATATCTTCTGATGGTGCTTTCACTAAGAATACGTATAGTTTCAAACTTCAGAAGCTGTTGCTAGGGGACAGGTACAGTCACCGTACATCTCCCCTTTAATCATTTTAATGGGAATGTTCCGGAGGGCATTTTGACTTGAATTTCTCATTTGCCATGGTCTTTCACGCACACGTTTGAGGATTAGGTCAATTTTTTTTTATTATTAAAAAAAAATTTTTTAAGCAGCTGAAAGTGAAGACATACATACCTAGTGAGTATTTTGGCAGATCGCATAATGTTTCAAATGATAGCATCTTCCAAAGTCAGCTCCATGTACTGTAAAAATCAATGGGTTTTGCTTTGCTGGAAAGAACCTGGAAGAGCCAGGACTGTTGGGTACAGATTCAGCACCTTTGCCAGAGCGGCTCAGCTCTGTGGCCGGCTGGCAGTTCTTTCTGGGAACCATGCCTTAGGTATTTCTGAAGCAGTGTCAAAGGGATTTTTACTATAGGGTGCTATATCCAATTAATTCAGAGGACTAAAAATACAGCCTGAGACAGTGGAATTTTTGACTGCAGAAGTCTCTGGCCGGGGTTTCCATTCTGGCACATTAAAATAACATTACTGCATTAGAAGAAAACCCCTGGGCAAAAAAAGCAAAGGAAGGCAGGGAGCTCCCTCTTCTTGGTAGTAAAATGGTGTGAGGTTTTCAATTTTATGTAGTGCTGCTCTTTCAACACTATATATTTTCAAATGCCATGGGTGTTCTGGGCATGTGACCTGTCTGCCTAATGATTTAAGCTGCAGTACTAACTTAATTACCTCAACCTGGCAAGTTTGTTGCAGGAAGAGACCAGCAGTGCTGCTTACTGCGAACCAAGAGGTATTTATCCACTGTGTTTTCCACACTTTCTTTGCTCTTTCCTCTGAGGTTGAAAATGAGAGGCAGTTCTCTGTTTTTACCCCAAAGTCCGACTAATTTTCTGGTTGCTGTTTAATCAGACAATGAAGGCTCAAGCAGGTTACAGCAACGGCCGTTGGTAGTCACCAGTGGTTGAACCTTACATAAAGGCCGCGAGGCTTTACATTTCCTGCAATAAGAGTGTGGCAATCCACAATTCTCATGCTGCCCTTTATGTGGGGAAAATTACAGCTTCCCATCTTCTTGTTCGAGTTACTTAGGACACATATATCTCTTAACCATACTTAATGCTGCCTGGCTTTTAGGGAGGAAAAGGCTGAAAAGGAGATGACTTTGAATAGTTTGCAACATGAATACAACTTAAGTATCACCCTGCCATTTCTGTATCTTAGAGGTGGGTGGAGGAAAACACAGGTGCATCTCTCTGCCGGAATATATAGGAATATATTTTTGGAAGATTGTATAATGTAGTGCCCATTATACCATTGGTTTCATGAGATAATTATGAAGCACTAAAGCAAATCAGCATACCAGACTAGTTGAATATGCTAACATTCTAATTTTGTATAGAAGGTGATTACTGTTATTATTATTTATAAAGTACAGTAAGTGTACATAATGCTTTATAAACACATAGGCAGACAAGGGCTCTGCCCAGAGGTACCTAAGTTCTAATTGCTTGAATTAGACAATCTAAATGAAAAAGAAAAAAAAAACACACCAAAACCCCAAAACTACTCTGTGCTAAAGTGGAAGGAGACCAGGCAGAAAATGGGGTTAAAGAAATAAGTGTTCTGGAAGGACTGAAGGATAAAAGCAAGTGTGCTTTTTAGTCTTAGATTGAAGCTTCTTCGCTCAATTCAGAGAAAATCAAAGCACTGTAACTACATCCACTTAAAAAGACTTCCTGATGCCTCTTAAGAAATTCTAATTGGCTCTTATAAATTCAGTCCTCCCCTACTTGCCCAGACGTAAGTGTCTGGATCCCAAAATCCCAAAGCAGAACTCACAGGGAGTCACATGGAAAGCAGAAAAGGGTACCAGATCGTAGGCTCTTTGGGGCAGGAAACAAGTCTGATAGGTACTTGATCTTCTAAATCTATTCTCTTGGCCAAGACTTTCCCTGACTTGATACCACTGATGGGAAGAATGAAAACTGTAGCAGCACCATTGTTCGCACATAAGCAAATCTACCTATAAAAGCATCCCTTATAAAAACCCTTAAAACCCACCCTTTGAGGAAGCCTTCCCCCAAATCGGAATTGAAAACAACAAACTGACTCTTTACTATTCCTCATTAGGTTTCATAATGTGACAAAAATGTTCTTTGGTCTCAATATAGTCCATTTAGGATGAGTAGTCTGTGACTCATGGAAAAGCAGATCCAGGGAATGTTCGAACTCCTATCGGAAAAGCTACGGAGCAGTAGCATTTCAACATATGGACACATGTGTAAGTTAAATGTTATCATATTTTAAATATAAATAACCCCAGCCAAATCCAGTTTTTTAATTGCAAAATTATTGTTCATCTGCAATGGTACTTTAGGTGTACTATTTATAAATATGTCATGCCAACTGCTTGTTTCGGTTATGACATTTTTAAAATTTGAATGTATCAGTTTAGGACTTTAACTTCTTAAGAGAAATCAGCCACTTAGATTTTGTCTTTGAGGTTAACTCTACCAGGATTAGAAGGTACTATACAAAGCTATACTGTTCAAATACAGAGCTATTAATATATCATGAGGCATAAAATATTAAGAGCAAATCCAAGTCTTGAGAGAAGTTACAGGAAAATTCCAGTGTTTTATACCAAATTTACTATGTCCTAAAAACAAATGTTTACAATTTTTGATGTTTTCTTTATCATGAGCTTAAATGACTCTTTTCGTGTCTTTTTGAAAATGCGTCCACACACAATTGGACCGATTTGTTAAAATTATTTTGACCATAGTCTCTCTTTATAAACACATATAATAAACATATAAAGATATATGTGCCAAATGGTTTTTAGGTAAGCCCTATGTGAACTAATTTTTCTCATTTTTGATTTTTTAAAGTTTGAATCTTACTCCCAATTAGTTAACATACAGTGTTACATTAGTTTCAGGTGTACAATATAGTGATTCAATGCTTCCACCCATCACTCTGTGCTCATCACAACAAGTGCATACCTTGATTAATCTCCTTGACCTATTTCTCCCCACCCCCCTCCTCCCCTCTGGCAACCAGTTTGTTCTCTATAGTTAAGAGTCTGTTTCTTGGTTTCTCTCCCCTCTCTTTCTCTTGTTTTTTTCCCTTTGCTTGTTTGTTTTGTTTCTTAAATTCCACATATGAGTGAAATCATAGGGTTATTTGTCTTTCTCGGACTTATTTTGCTTAGCATTATACGCTCTAGCTCCATCCACGTCATTGCAAATGGCAAGGTTTCGTTCTTATTTATTTATTTATTTATTTTTCAAAAAAAATTTTTTAACGTTTATTCATTTTTGAGAGATAGAGAGAGACAGAGCATGAGCGGGGAAGGGGCAGAGAGAGGGAGACACAGAATCTGATGGAGGTTCCAGGCTCTGAGCTGTCAGCACAGAGCCTGACGTGGGGCTCGAACTCATGAACTGCGAGAGCATGACCTGAGCCGAAGTCGGACGCTCAACTGACTGAGTCACCCAGGCGCCCCTCATTCTTTTTTTTTTTTTAATTAATGTTTATTTATTATTGAGAGAGAGAGAGAGAGACAAAGAGAGACTGGGTACAAGTAGGGGAGGGGCAGAGAGCGAGGGAGATACAGAATTTTAAGCAGACTCCAGGCTCTGAGCTGTCAGTACAGCTGAGCTCTAGTTGGATGCTTAACTGACTGAGCTACCCAGGTGCCCCCATTCTTTGTTATAGCTAAGTAATATTCCATTCATATATATACATCTTCTTTCTCTCTTCATCTATCGACGGACACTTGGCCTGCTCCCATATCTTGGCTATTGTGAATAATGCTTCCATAAACATAAGGGTACAGGTATCCCTTTGAATTCATTTTCTTTGATTCTTTGGGTAAATACACAGTAGTGCGATTGCTGGATCATAAGGTAGTTCTATTTTTAATTTTTTGAGGAACCTCCATATTGTTTTCCTACGTGAAATCATTTTAATCTTCATTCCTGCCCTTCCCCTCCTTCCTTCCCTTTCCCCTTCCCCCTTCCTTCCCTTCTCCCTTCCCCTTCCCCCTTCCCCCTTTTCCCTTTCTTCTTCTCTTCCTTCTTTTGTTGCAGAAAATGAGGAGTTGAATCAGAGCTTGTTTTGCTCTGGAGAAAGCTTCCGGTAAACCAGAATTATGATTCTCCATGATTTTGCCAACATGTATTTGCTAAAGGGTTTGGTTTAGAGGCTTGAATAGCTACAGAGTATATGATAAAAAGCCTCTCTTATATTAAAATATTGCCCTCTTCAAAAACAAAAACAAAAGCAAAAAACTACCCTGACTCCCAACAGAGCTATTCCTTCTTTGTAAACACGATGTTCGGACTATATGGTAGCTATGGATTGGTGTGTAAGTATAGAAAATTTTCCATCTGGTCCCTGGAAGGTGCCTGACAACTGAACTGCCTGGCCATAGGTGAACTGCAGGGTCACACAAGCATTGTCCTGAAGCCTGTTGGGCCATATTGGCAGTGTCTGGAGCAGTGAGAGCGGTCCTCACAGTGATTAGGGCAAAGTCCAGGGCAAGTTGAGCTAACAGTGTTTCTTAACTTATCAGAAGTGCACACACCCAACTTAAATGATTTTATGCATTCTGACCAATGGGAAAATATTTGCAATGCACTCTGGGCAGTGTTCTGCGTTCCAAACACCAAATGTTTAAAATATATACGTGCCAATTAACAAACATGAAAGGATTCTCATAGGATAAGATCAGAAAGTGATGTTTCTCTGGACAACTTAACCTCCCACTCAGTCATTGACAGTTATCCTTTTGAGAAATGATTTTTCCTCTCCTCTCCTTTTCATTTCATATATAAATATAAATATAAATATAATATATATACTGTATATATTTTGTTGTTCACATAGATGGCATGAGACAGTTTAAAACATGTAGATTTTAACAGGTACTTATTTTAAACTCTTTAAAAAACAATTAATCCGGTCTACATGTATGTATTAAATGCCATTTTCCCAGGCACCATGCTGGGTCCTGTAGAAAGAAAGACAAAATTCCTGCTCCCCAAGGAGATTTTTGAATTTAGAAAGGAGACAGAACTGCAAACCCACCAATGCCATTAGAATGTGAAGGAAAGTTACCCTGGAGCTGTGGACAGAATATAATAGGAAATCAAGGAAGAAGTACTTAGGCCTGCTACATCCAATAGCCATTACTTACTTTGGCTATGTCAGCCAACTGTCATACCTGCTAAGACAGCATTACTAACTGGCTGTTGACACTGAACACTTGGAAGCAAAATTGTGCCCCAACTTGGAGGTTCGTATGTACTAGCATATACCTGCCACTTTACAATCTTGTTTTCAAACCATTCCTTCCTAAATGACTTGCTTATTCCCACACGACTAATCTGAACTTAACAGTTTCAGGAACAGTCATTCCTACTGAGGAATCACTGTTTCTGAAACATGCATAATTAGGATCCAGTTATGTAATTCCTTTGTGATGACAGGGTGTTTTCAAACTTCTCTGTTAAAAAAAGGGCCTTTGCAAGAGGTGCTGGAAGCTGATACCCTATGTCCTTCCCTGAAAATTTCCTGTTCTATCTTCTAATTAGCAACATGCTGCATCTTTACTTATTTTAATTATTCTACTTGTTTGTTAAATCCATCTCCTAGTTAAGAATACCTATATATTATTGTCTGATTAGCTAGAATTCTAAGTTTCAAATGTGGGAATTCCTGAGGCTTTTAAACCGCAGGCAGTAGCCCAAGATCCCAAACTTTCTGCTATTCTGTTAAGCTTCCACTGGAGATTCAAGAATGCAACGAAACTTTCTGCTGCTTCAACCAGGGCTGATCCTACTTTTAGTAACTTTAAGAAGCTGAAGTTTAGAAGTGTGAGCAGGGGATCTTTCTCTTCCATTCTGTTTACTTCCTGCTTCCCACCATCCACTCTTTCCATTTGAAGCAAGTGTTTCAACGAATTAGAGGCAACTCGGAGATCAAACACTATTCAGGAAGACGCCTGCATTAAAAACTCACTGCCACTTGGCTGGGGCAAAACCGCTGGCTGCTCCTGCGGTCACTGCAGTGCGCACCTGACGTCTCACGGCTGACAGCGGATCCGGTCTCGGCGAGAGCGCATTGCACATTTTGCTCCAGCCCGGAGGCGGCGGGCGGCGGGAGGGCACTCCCGGGCTGTGCAGAGCGCAGCAGGGGCACCGAGCCAGGCACTTTGCCCCAAAGATGGCCGGGTCGCTCCTAAGGGACAAACGCTCCAGGGAAAACTTGAGCCATCCCAGAACCTCTTGAAGACCTCTCATTTGATTCCTCCACAGAAAGGGTCTTCTATTTTTGATCCCCGGGACAACTTCAGAGAACGAGGAAAGTTGGGTGGCTACTTAAGGATTTGGGAGTGTGGCAAAGACTCAAACTGTGGCTTCACCCTGATGATCTCTAGGGACTCTGCGTGGAGTTCTAACCATCGCAGCTTCCGACCCAGAACCCAAGGACAAGGAATCGCGCATCTACGGTCAAGCCTCGGCCTTGACCCGTTTCTCTGGTTCCGCCCAGCTCTGGTGGAAACTTCCCCCAGGTTCACGCGGGGCTGGGAATTAGGTGGGAAAGGCCAGGCCCCCTTGATCCCTTTACAGCAACTTCTCAGCACACAGCGGTGCCTGTTCAGAGTAGGCACCCTTGTGGCGGACCAAAGCGAGCACCTTCCTAGGACCTCTCAGAGAGAGTGGAGGCCAAGAGGACCCTGAGAGGACGTTTCCCGTCCACACCCCGCCTCCTTCCCATGGGAGGTGAAAATCAACCCTCTCGCACGGTTTACTCCTCTCTTCTTCCTAAACATCCAGCGCAGTGTTTTAAAGGCGCCCAGAGCATCCTGCAACTTTGGGGAAAGAGAGCGCCCGACTCCCGCTCTCCCACTGCCCCTGTCGCGTTAATCCGTTTCCTTTGGTCGCTTTCAAACTCGCGTGGGTAGTATTCCCGGATCCCCGCCCCAGCCTGGAAGCGAGCGCCCCCGGCTGTTCACGGCAGCCCCTCGGCGCCTGTTTGCAGGGAGCTCGGCTTCTGGCTCGTCGCAGATCCAGCTGCGGTTCCGACCGGTCCCCAGCCTCGCGAGGCACACGCGCGCGTGCACACACACGCGCTCACACTCCCGCTCACACTCGCGCATCCTCGCTCCCGGCACCCCACCCTCCGAGCCGCTCCTCCGCGGGGTGGGGGGGGGGTGACGTCAGGACTGCAGTCCCGAGGAGAGCGGCTGGAGAGGGTTGCGCGCTCCTCGCCTAGGAAGCTGGAGGCGCACTCGGGCAGGCGCCGCTCGCGCGCTCCTCCCTCTCCTCTGCACCCGCTGTCACGCTGCCCGCCCGCGGGGGAGCCTCGCGAGCCTCCAGGTGAATTGAAAGTCGTTTCCGGGGGAGGACGGAGAGGGTGCTGCAGTCCTGGCAGGCACTGAAACTGCAACTCGGACAGAAACGACCCGGCGGAGGAGCGGGCGCGCGGCGGCGTGCGCAGCCTCCCCGGGCTGCCGGAGGCGGCCGCTGCACAGCTCGCCGCGGAGCGCGGCGGCCGGACCTCCGCCCCGGCACTCCCCGCCCCGGGCGCGCTCGCCGGGGAGAGACCCCCGAGTCCTGCGCATTTCGCAGCTGCGCCAGCGTGGGGAATGAGAGCGCGGTGGCTCCGGGTCGCCGCGGAGCAGCTGCCGGTGGGAGAGAGAGGCGAGGCGAGGGGGCGGCAGCCTCGGCCCGAAGTAAGTGCAGCAGAAGTTTGCGTCGGTTTCCCCGCCGCTCCCCTGGAGCGAGTGGCAGGCACATCTCCTCCCCTCGTTCTCTGAGGACGACGAGGGCACACTTCCGAGGCAGTCTCGCCCGGGAGAGAAAGTGAGCCTTACCACAGGCGGGCGAGGACCCCGGGAGGGCCAGGGCAGGGAGGGATCCCGAAGGGGGGGGCGGTGAGGGGGTGCCAGAAGCAGAGACCCCGGCTGGGGTGAGGGACGCGAGAGGAGCCCGAGCCTGGAGCTCTGAGAGCGGGAGGGGGTGGCGAGAGTGAAGGTGGAGGTAGTCACACCTATGCTGGTGACCTTGGCGTGCCCCCCTGGAGCGGCGAGCCGGGGGCTTGTCAGAGGCTGGAAACGGCGCGGCTAGAATATTGCGTGGCTCCTTACCCGGGGCCGCGCTGAGGCCATCGCGCTTCCGGACGCCGGACGACGGGGGCACGAGGAGCGAGAAGCCGGCGCGAGGCGGCGACGCTGGAGGGTGGGGACGCCGGCGAGCGCAGAGCCCGCGCTCGGAGCGCGAGGTTGGGGGTGCTCCGACGCGCTCCAGCCTCCGCGCGGGAGACCCCGGTGGGGGGAGGAGGCGGGCGTGAAGCCTCAGGTCGCTGCGGTGGCCGTCGGGCGCCTCTGGAGCCTCGGTGGCTAGAGCTCCCAGTCCGGAGCAGGCTGACCGGCGGGCGGCGGCGCGCCTCCGGCTGCCCCCCACCCTGCCCCGGTCCCCCCGAGTCTGCAGGCGCTTCCCCGCCCCGCCGCCAGGGCCGGACGCCACCGGGCTTGCCCGAGACCCTAGCTCCCTGCTCAGCCGTTCGCGGGGCCCGTTCAGCTCTTCTTTGGCTCCTTCCTCTCTAACCGGACTCCCGAAGGAGGTTTTATCTTTTAACTTGACCGAACTTCTGATGGGGAACAAAAAAAAAAACTTCACGGAAGCCGCGCGCCTCGCTAGGAACAGAGCCCCGCGGAGGGCAGGCAGGGGGGCGCCGCGGGCCGGCTCGCCCGCCCTCTCCTCTCCTGGGAGGGTTCTCAGGGAAGTTTGGACAAAATGTGACGCGATTATTCTGGGAAGGCCACGAAGGCATCTTCTTCCAGAGTAGGACCGTCAGTGCCTGGGAGTCCGGTGTCCCACCCAGCTTCTGATACCAAGGGTACATACACTTTGGGGGACGAAGACGATTAATTAAATCCCATCTTTCAAAAAGTCATTCATAATGCATACTGGTCACCCAATTTCATTTACTCCGATTCATTCATTTATTCACGCGGAAACACTTTAGGAGGCCCAGTGTGTGCCAGGCATTGTGTTAGAGGCTGTGGCAACAGAAATGACTGATGTTTGGTTCCAGTATTCAGGGAGCTTACAGTCTGGAAGAGCAGTGGTCGGGAAAGAAGATGGAAAAAATACATGTCCTACAGGAGACGGCAGGTGCTACCTGGTTTTCACCACAGTGACTCACTCCCATCTCGTTAACTGTGGAGCCCAACATCTGCTGTATTTCATCCACCCTGAAGGCAGCGACACTACCATTCTTTTTGACGCCCAGAGGCCAATACTGTGCCAAGCACATAGTAGGTCATCGATAAAGTCTGTTAACTGAATGGATGAAGGGATAAGTTATTCATATTGAAGAGTGTTTTAAAGAAAGATAACCATGCTGTATAGTAGTCCCCCTCATTGGAGGGGGAAGGGATCCGTCCAAAACCCCCAGTAGATGCCTGAAATTTTGGAGATAGTACTGAACCCTATACATACTGTGTTTTTCCTTATACATTCATACTTATGATGAAGTTTGACTTGTAAATTATGCAAGTAAGAGATTAAGAGTACCATAATAAAATAGAACACTTATAACGAATACTGCAATAAAGTTATATGAATGTGGTCTGTCTCTCTCAACATATTGTACTGTACTCACCCTGCTTCTTGTGATGATGTGAGATGGTAAGATACCTGTCTAATGAGAGGAAGGCATTGTGATGTAGCATTAGACTGCTACTGACCTTTTGACCACACCTCTGTGGGTAACTGAAGCCTTGGAAAGTGAACCTATGGGTAAGGGTTGGGGGGCTACTCTATTGGGGGGACCTTAAAGAAGAAAGAGAATGAGTTGAAAGGGGAAGGAATCAGGGAGCTGGAGAGGGCAGGAGAAAAATAAAAGATAGGGCTCATGAACATTTGGAAGTATATATTCTTTAACAAACAACTTTTGTCTTCCATTTTAAGCCAGTGGAAATTAGCAGCACTCAACTCCGTGCTCTACGAAATACAGGAATCTCTGTGGATATTTGGGTTATAACTTTTTTAGAGCAAGGCCTTTGTTAATTACCGTATGGGGGTCATGATGCCATGTTCATGTGGATATGTTGATAATATGGTGATTTGGATGTGTCTAGGGGAGACGAACAGGTTGATGAAAGAATACTTTAGAATTCCCAAAATAATTCCTTCAAACATCTTTTAATATTTTGCTACTTAATGTGCAAATTTCTACTCGTGTATTTTAACTATATTTAATTTAAACTCAATTAAAATATTTATACAGAGATTTTAGCAATGAAGATTAAACACATGTGCAAGACTCTCCTTGGCTTAAGTAATTGAACCCATTGCACAGGTAGAAGGTGGTAAATACCCAGGTGAATGATAAGGGTTTTTTCCCCCCATTAATTTTTTTATTTTTACCAAAAAACTAAAACTTCATATATTTTTATTATGTGCAAAACAGAGCTACTTTTTTTTTAAACCAGTATTTTTCAACAGTAATAATAACTTGGTGATCTGAGTCAAGAGCTTATAGGTATTAATCCTGGATTTAGTTATTGGAAGCTTTTGGTGCTATGTGATTTGGAGCCATTCTAGAATTTTTGTCAACCTCATTTTCTCTACTTATGAAATAAGATTATTTTACTGAAATGATTTAATTTGTCTTTTAAAATCAGAGTTTGTCAACGTAGAGTGTGCTGGGTTTAGATATTGTACTCTGTAGTTGATGTCATTAATTTGGTATACCAGCACTGAGTAGCAATTGGTAATTAGCAAATAGAAAATAACCCATATTTTCTATCATTAGGTATTTTGAAGATGTTTTAGGACATTGCCAGAGTTCTAGGAAGAGTTTTGTGATTGTGGACAATGTATGGTGACTAAAAATTGTATTTTAGGAGGAACTATAAATAAATACTAAAAATGGTAGCTAAACTTCGGGATTCTTTAACCAGACACTGAAATGTTTCTTCCGTTGTGGATATTTGAATTGAATTGTTACTAGAATTGCACTGGTAGATCAAAAGACCATTTGAATGAATCTTGTAGATTTTACAAGGAGTACATTCTAGAGGGTAGGACTTTATTTTGGAAATGTAGTTAGGGTACAAACATGCTGAGGTTATAGGAGTGTGAGGTTGAAGATTACTGAGCATAGAAATGATCTAGCCTTGTTTTTGCAGATGAGAAAACTGGGGCCTAGAAAGATGAAGGATCTAAATTTCCCAGGCTCACATTCATATGCACGAGAGTCCTGTATAGTGTCCATTCTAGGCCTGACAAGAAATCACACCCTCAGGACACCTAAGCACAGGGGCACCTTAATGGATCTGCTATCCATGGATTTTCTCTTTTCTCTCTCTCCAGCTCACATCCTGTCTTTGGTCCCACCTCTGAGAAAGGTCCCACCTGCCAACCTCCTACTGTCCCCATTCCTGCTGCCTTTCCAGGTCCTTGATGGGACAGAGCAGTGAAGGACTTGGTCAAGGGTCCATGAGTTTCAGCCTCACACACAGGTCTAGCCTAGGCAGAACTGTGGAATAAATTAAGTTTGGATTGGGTGCTTCCCACATGTACTTTCCTACATTTTGCCACCACTGCACATCATAGGATCACAGTTTCAGGGCCAGAAGGGGCTTTTGAGATCATGTGGTCTCTATATAGATCATCTATAAGATGAGGGAACTCTGGCCTGGAAGAGATTCTGTGACAGTCATATTGTACAGGACCCCATGAATCGAGTTCAGATTCTTCTTGGCTGCTGTGTTCTGTCTCCACTGAACAATGCTGGTGCTGGCTGGTGTTTGATCACTCTGTTAACATAAATAAGCATGTGAGCTCTGGAAGGAGACAACTTGTGTTTATGTTCTAACTCTGTCTTTCCCCAGCTCCACAACCATGGGCCATTACTTAAGTTCCTAACACCTTTGTTTGTGTATTAGCAAATTTTTGTTTTATTTTATATGTAGGTATGGGTGTATTTGCATAATCATTTCTTTATTACTTCCACTTTAGGTTGTAAGTGTTATAAGGAAAGGAGCCAGGTATTTCTTGCTTCTGTATGTCCATTGTGTCTTTGGTACACAGTGGATACTCAGTTACCATTTGTTGAAAAAAGGAATGAATGAATGAATGAATGAATGAATGAGTATACAATGACAGAGTGAAGGAGGGAAGTATCACTTAGGTAGAATTGGAATTCTTTTTTTTATTTTTTTTTATTTTTTTTTTTTCAACTTTTATTTATTTTTGGGACAGAGAGAGACAGAGCATGAACGGGGGAGGGGCAGAGAGAGAGGGAGACACAGAATCGGAAACAGGCTCCAGGCTCTGAGCCATCAGCCCAGAGCCCGACGCGGGGCTCGAACTCCCGGACCGCGAGATCGTGACCTGGCTGAAGTCGGACGCTCAACCGACTGCGCCACCCAGGCGCCCCTAGAATTGGAATTCTTAATATGAGAGCCATATCCTTCTAAAGATTGTAAATCTGAAATGCTGTTCTCTTTGCATATCACTTTCTGGGTAGACGGGACCCTGAGATGCCCCGTCACCAAGCCTACTTTTCTCATTTGCTCCTTCTTTAAGCAAGTGACTGCTCCATTGTTCTGATTGCTTGGGCCCAAAACTTTGGAGTCACCCTTGCATTCTCAAATCTTGCGGCTGTGCCTTCAAGATGTATTCCAAATCTGACCAGTTCTCACCACCTGCCTTGCTACCAGCCAAGACAAAGCCTCTACTATTTCTCACCTGGATTATTGCAGTGGTCTCCTTACGTCTTTCTTGCCCCACCCCAAGTCTAGGTTCAGTACACAGTCAGGCCAATACTACTAACACTGAAGTCAGGTCACACTACTCCTGTGCTTACATTGTACGTCCTCACATCTTACTCTTATAGTTCATTTACATCTTCCCGTTTCTTTCAGAGTAAAGGAAACAATCTAGTCCCTTCTAGCCCTTCTGACCTCTCCAACTTCCCCACAATCACTGTGTTTCTTCCATACTGATGTCCTGCCTGTTCCTGCAACATAGCAGGTATGCTTTCTGCAAAGCAACTTTGAACTTGTTCTACCCTTTGTCTGGAATGCTCTCTCCTAAGCACCTGCTGATACTCTCACTCTCTTCAAATCTTCTTCTTAAATTCCTTCTCTTAATAGGGCTTCTCTTGGCTGCCCTATTTAAGATTATACCCCTCTAACTTTTTATCCCTCCTTTCTTGCACTAATTTCCTTTTTAGCTCTTATGACTACAAATACCATATACTCTATTCAAGTACATGCTTAATTAGTATAAGATATTACTCTTATGGCATCATCTCTGGTTTCCTGGCCTTTTTGTCTCTCCTTTGACCAGGTTTATGGTCAGAGGCAGAATTCTGCCAGGATCCTTAGCTAGTCTATTTGGAAATGACCTTGAAGGAATCCCAAAGGTTGCTTACATCTGCTGCTAGAAATAATTAGGAAATAAAATGCAGTTATCGCTCCAAGATATGACCTAATCATTTCCATGAAATACCTCTGACCAGGGGCTTCTGGAAGGTTGCTGCTGTAAGGTCCATCTTTGGGGCGACAGTATCACATTCCATCATGCTGTCCATGCACGTCATCTCCAAAAGGGGTAAGGGTCTTCTTCCCCTAAGGGATCACATTGTATTTCTTAAATGGCAGTGTCAGTGGGAGGCTGGGAAGAATGGCATTCCAGGGGTCAAAAGTAGAGATCGGGGTCAAACTGGAAAACCAAGCTGTTTCTGGAACATTATTTGTTAATGGAGTCACCTACTGAAGTCAGGATTAAGAACAGGAAGGGGAGAGGGAACTGAGAGAGACTTTGTAGATTAGCTCGTTGACCACCCAGGTTGGATTTTCACTGCTTTTCTTTTTCTTGTCTCCTGCTACTGGGTTTTCTTCTTGCCTGTCTTAACATGACTATTCTCATTGGTTGTCCTGAGGAGGAGTTATGAAACCATATCCATGGTTTCATGGATACCATGATATCCATGAAACTCATTAACCAATGAGACACTACGTGAAAAAATAATGGTTAAGATGGCACCTCTAAAGCTATCCCCAAGGCTGGGAACAGCCTGTGTGCTGAACAACACTCCTTAATTGCTTGATAATAGGCTGTACCTGTTTGATGCACTGTTGGCTGAACTGATAGGATGTTTTTATGACTTCTTCCAGGGTATTGTGAGCAGATATAGTGCCTATGTGTTAAAGTTGGGTACACTATTATATTTCTATAAAATTATCATACTAGACTCTGCAGCTTATAATTCGGGCTAGCTCAGAGCAGTCTCGAGCTCAGGGCAACTTGTAAAATTGACTCAACAGACAGTATTTTTAGTCCTAAGTGCTCATAATAGTTTTGCCTTAACAGAGAAAAGTGTTATGTTGTGCCCATTTTTTGCTCTAGAAATAGAAAGAGAGCCTTGGGTTTAGTGCTTGTAGGTTACCAGTTCTGTTCTTAGCACTCTCTGTGACCTTGTCCAATTTACATTAGTTTAGAGTCGCTTTCCTGGAGCCAGGAAAAGTTACCACAGCAGCAGAAATGGGGCCAACAACCTTGAAGTATAGCTGTGAGAAATCCATTTTCCTGTAACTGTGAAAGATGCAGCCAGAGCAATTCTTCAGGAGAGACCATGTGTGTTGGGGGCGGAGGCAGTGGTATGAACTCAAGGATAGAAACCCAAACTATCATAACAATAAGAAGAAAGAGGTGGGTGACTTTTAGCTTTCCAAACAACTGGTGTACACGTATATTTTTGTCTAGTTTACAAACACATTTTGTTCTGAGTGTTTTTCCCAAGTAGGTTGTTTGGAAATATTGTGCTCATAGAAACAATGTTAGATGTGGCATTCAGGGTCCCAGATACCTTGGGAAAAAGCTACTTAAATCACTTCCGAGCATTAGAACATAATGCTATAGTTTGATTTTTCATATGAGAAGATGAGTATTAATTTCTAACTAATAAAATACTAATCTCCATCTTGTTACGTTATGAAGATCTAGGTTGCCATTCTTGTAAGTAGCCTCTCTCTTGACTCCTTACAAGTTTGTTCAACAGGAGAATACAGCTGACCTTTGATTTGGGGTGCTGACCTCCATGCAAGTCAAAAAGCTGCACGTAACTTTTGACTCCCCCAAAACTTAACTAATAGCCTACTGTTGGATGGGAGCCTTATCGATAACATAAATAGTCAATTAACACGTATTTTGTGTTATATGTATTATAAGCTGTATTCTTACAATGAAGTAAGCTAGAGTTAAGAAAATGTTATTAAGGAAATCATATGGGAGAGAAAATACAGTTACAGTACGATATTGTAAAAAAAAAAATCTGTGTATGAGAGGACCCACGCAGTTCAAACCCACATTGTCCAGGGGTCGACTGTGTGTGTTTATTTCTTTACGAGCTTTTAAAAACAAGTATATAAACTCAAGTTAATAAAGCTTACGTAAATAAATAAATAAAGTGCATATCAACAGTAAATATGTAGACATCGTTGAGAATTAAGATTCATGCAAGGCAAATATCAGTGTCGATACTGGGAATTGGGATGTTCTTCTAGCTTTTGCTGGGACCCCATTCTGCACAGGATAAGGGGGCTTGGTTTGTTGAAAACCGGCTCAGAGTTCTGATGCTGGTTTTCTCAATCGCATCTGTGTCCTTGACTCACCAGACCCCTAAGACGGATGCTGGCATCTAGTACCCCTTTGTAGAAGACACAGAGCAATTATCCTTTGCCTCTCTACTCTGTCATCCTTCCGTCTGTCCTGCAGTCTCCCTCCCCTATCCTTCCTCAGCATTCTGGTCCTTCAAGCACCTTTATGCAATGTGGGATCTGTCCTCCCTCTAGTGGTGGTCAGGAAATTGTCCCTTCCCATTGCCTCCCTCCCCACCCCCAGCTTTATTGAGATGTAATTGACATATAACATTGCACAAGTTTACGATGTACAAAGTATAACATCTTCATCGTGTCACGTAATTATCTTCATCATGTCACATAATTACCATTTCTTTTTTTGTGGTGAGAACATTTAAAATCTACTGTCTTAGCCATCCATTGCGTGGGTTAACGCCAGGAGCTTGTTTTTACCTACTACAGTCTTGGCAGTGACTGGGCATGTCACCTCCCAGCAGCCTTCAGAGACCTGGGCAAGGAGATTCTCCTGGCAGGCACTCACACATAGAATGGGTGTGTCCGGGCACATAGGGGCAAGGGGCAGGGAGATCAGGGACAGTCACTCTGAGACTCTTAAGTTTTCTTTGGAGGACCCCAAACATTACCCTGTGCACGTCCCTGTCTATTCCATTTCCAGCTTTGTATCATGGTATCTTACCTACACATTCCCAGTGGACCAGAAAGTAGGTTCAGGGCTTACATTTTTTACTCAGTGAATCGTAGACACAAAAATATAGATCCAAGAATCATCACATTTGTTCTATAAAGGTCCAGATAGTAAATAAATATTTTAGACTTTGCAGCCTACATTTGGGTGTTGTCACATATTCTTTAACAATTTTTTTTAATGTTTATTTATTTTTAAGAGAGAGAGAGAGCGAGAGCGCGTGAGCACAAATGGGGGAGGGGCAGAGAATGAGAGAGAGACAGAATCTGAAGCAGGCTCCAGGCTTTGAGCTGTCAGCACAGAGCTTGATGTGGGGCTTGAACTCACCAACTGTGAGATCATGACCTGAGCCGAAGCCGGAGGCTTAACGGACTGAGCCACCCAGGCATCCCTCTTTTTTTTTTTTAAACAACATTTGAAAACATAAAAACGATTCTAAACTATAAGCAGTACAAAAAAAAAATATGCTGAAGGTTAGATTGGGTCAGTGGGTCTTAGTTTGCTGAACCCTGTAATAGATGATCAGGGTAGATCTTCAGAAATTTTAATTTCAGAAATTTGAATTTTATAATTTATAAATGTATAATAAATATATATTATAGTGAATGTATAATAAGATATATATAATTATATATATATAAGTATTTATATTTATATCTATATTTCACACATAATGGGTGAAGTTATCCTGAGCATTTCACTGTAGGGCCCAGATTGGGTCTTCGTTGGAAGAATGAGGTCTCTGGGAATTGGGGGTGTGGAGAGGTGAGGACACTGAAGATGGGGACCTCAGTGGTAAATAAAGAAAAGCATGGCCTCAGGGCATCTTTTTTCATCCCTTAAAACAAACAAACAAACAAACAAACAAACAAACAAACAAACAAACAACGGTTTTATTGAGATAAAATTCACAGGTTATAAAATTCATCCATTTAAAGTATACACTTCACTTTTTTTAGTGTATTCGTAGGATTATGCAGTGATCACACAGTCTAGCTTTAGAACATTTCCATCTCCCCTAAAAGAAACTCATACCATTAGCTCATTTGCCTTTCCCCCGTGACCTTCCTGCTTTGCCAGTCCTGCCAATCCCTAAAAACCACTTATCTACTACTTGTCTATTCCGGACACTTCATATAAATGGAATCATACAACATGTGGTCTTTTGTGACTGGCTCTTTCACTTAGTGTAATGTGTTCAAGGTTCGTCCATGTTGTATCGGCACTTCATTTCTTTTTGTTGCCAAATAATAGTCCATTGCATGGATAGACCACATTTTGTGTATCCATTCATCGGTTGATGGACATCTGGGTTGTTTCCAATTCTCGGCTGCTATGAATAATGCTGCTGTGAAGGGTTTTGTACAAGTCTTTGTGTGGATATATGTTTTCATTTCTCTGGGGTGGATGTCTGGGAGTGGAGCTGTTGGGTGATGTGAGTGGAGTTGTTGGGTGATGTGGTGACTTCGGTTTAACATTTTGAGGAAATGCCAAACTGTTTCCCCAAAAGGCTGCATCATTTTACATTCTCACCAGAAGTCCTTGAAGGTTCCATTTTCTCCATTTTCTTGCCAATATTTGGCTTTTGTTTTTGATTATAGCCATCCTAATGGGTGTGAAGTGTATCTCATTGTGGTTTTGATTTGCATTTCCTTAATGACTAATGGTACTGAGCCTCTTTTCATGTGTTTATTGGACATTTATGTATCTTCTTTGGATAAACATCTATTTAAATACATTGTCCATTTTGAAATAGAGTTGTCTTTTTAGTACTCGTTTGTAAGTTGTCTAGATATAAGTTCCTTGTAAGATATATGATTTGCAATATATTCTTCTTTTTTGGGGGTTGTCTTTTCACTTTGAAGATGGTTTAGTTTGCAGTACAGAAGTTTTGATAATTTGAGTAAGTACAATTTATCTATTTTTTCTTTCGTTGCTTGTGCAAATTCAATAACATTTATTGTTAAGTTTTCTTCTAAGTGTTCTATAATTCTAGTTCTTGCTTAATTTAGGTCTAATACATTTTGAGTTAATTTTTGTATATGGTGTGAGGAAGACGTTTAACTTTATTCTTTTGCGTGTGGATATCCAGCTGTCCCAGCACCATTTGTTGAAGAGTTTAATTGTCTTGGCATCCTTGCTGAAATCAATTGAACATAAATGTGAGGGTTTATTTTTGAACTCTCAGTTTTATTCCATTTATCTGTATCTGTGTCTATTTTTTTTTATGTCAGTGTCACATTGTCTTGTATACTGTGGTTTTGTAGTAAATTTAAATTGGCAAGTGTGAATCCTCCAGCTTGGTTCTTATTTCTCAAGATTGTTTTGGCTCTCTGAGTCCCTTGAATTTCCATTTAATTTTAGGATCTGTTTGTCAAATTCTGTTAAAATAGCCAGCGGGGATTTTGGCAGGAATTGTGTTAAATCTGTAGATCAATTTGGGGAGTAATACCATATTAACAATACTAATTCTTCTAATGTATGAACATATATGGCTTTCTATTTATTTAGGTCTTTAACTTTTTCATCAATGTTTTGTGATTTTAAGAGCATAAGTATTGCACCTATTTGTTAAATTGTTCTTTGGGATTTCTTCCTTTCCAATCTGGATGCTTGCTTTCTTCTTCCCTCGTTCCCCCCTTCCCTTCCTTTCTTCCCCCGCCCCCCCCCCCCTTCCTTCCTTCTTTTTCTATTTCCTTGGCTAGAATCTATAGAGCAATATTAAATAGAAGGGTGACAGTGGATATCCTTGTTTTGTCTCTGATCTTAGGGGGAAAGCATTCAGTCTTTCACAATTAAGTATAATGTCACCTGTGGGTTTTGTATAGATACCTTTTCTCAGGTTGAGGAAGTTCCCTTTCTCTTCTTGGTTTGTTGAGTGTTTCCATTATAAAATGCTATTGGATTTTGTGAAATGCTTTTCCTGAGTCTATTGAGATGATCAAATGATTTTTGTTCTTTATTCTATTAAAGTGATATATTACATTAATTGATTTTCAGATGTTAGGCCAACAATGCATTCCTGGGATAAATTCCACTTGGTTGTGTTGTGCAGTCCTTTTTATATTTTGCTGAAATTTAGCTTGCCGGTATTGGTTAAGGATTTTTGCATTTATATTCAGAAGGAATATTGGTGTATAATTTTCTTTTCTTGTGATATCTTCATCTCATCTGGGTATCAGGGTAATAGTGGCCTCTCCTCTTCTGTTCTTCATTCTTTTTTTTTCTTTAATTTTTTAATTATGTTTGTTTTTGAGAGGCAGAGAGAGACAGAGCGCCAGTGGGGGAGGAGCAGAGAGAGAGGGAGACACAGAATCCGAAGCAGGCTGCAGGCTCTGAGCTGTGGGCACAGAGCCCGATGCCAGGCTCGACCTCACAAACTGTGAGATCATGACCTGAGCTGAAGTCGGACGCTTAACCGACTGAGCCCCCAGGCACCCCTCCTGTTCTTCCTTCCTGTTCTAAGTGCTTCAGGGACTAGCACAAATGCAAGATGGGAAGAGGAGGGAGTCAGGGGTTGTTGTGGATCTCAGGTGGCAGCACGGGTATGGGGAAGAAAACCCCAATAGAGTCTATAGAAGACACAGGATTCTTGGTTCCCACATGGACACCAGGCTGGGGGCCTATTATTGGAGATATCTTATGTATAGGATGTGTTCTATTCTGTTCTTTTTATACATATATTCATTTGGAGTAGTCATCGCCTACTGTGTGATAGGAAGGGCATTTACTACTGATAAGTTTAAATAGATGAAATTCCTTTCCTATGAGAATGCACAGTTTAAAGGAGTAGGCAGATTCAATAAAATAATCACAAATTAAATGTAGCATTACAACTGTATGTGTTCAGGATGATAAAAGGGAGGTTCCTGGTGTCTTAAGAGTGTGTAATCAGAGGGGCACCTGGGTGGCTCAGTCGGTTAAGCGTCTGACTTCAGCTCAGGTCATGATCTTGCGGTCCGTGAGTTCGAGCCCCATGTCGGGCTCTGTGCAGACAGCTCAGAGCCTAGAGCCTATTTCAGATTCTGTGTCTCCCTCTCTCTCTGCCCTTCTCCTGCTCATGCTCTGTCTCTCTCTCTGTGTCTCAGAAATAAATAAACGTTAAGAGTATGTAATCAGAGAAGTTGGTCAAGTGTTCTGGTGAAGGCTGTGCCTCAAGAGTGAGTCATGGCGGCCAGTGTGGGTGGAGTGCACAGAGCAAGGAGGAGGCAGGTAGAAAGAGCCAGACCACTCGCGGCCTGCAAGTCCAGGCTACAGGCCTGCACCATTATCCTGACAGCTAGCAGTATGTTTCACTTTTTAAATTTCCCTGTCTGGATTCACCGGTCATATTTTTGTTTCACGTTCTCCTTAAAGAAGGAAATATCACTCATCATTGCTGCTATTTCCATTTATTTTAGGTTTTTACTTTTATGGGGCTCAGAGTGGAGACAGATGGTGGGGGGGGACATGGAATAGAATGAGGGATGGAAAAAATGGCTTTAGGCTGGTCCTTGAGAGAATTAAGGGAGAAAAGAATACGACAAGGTTATGTTTGTTGAAGGGTGGGAGAAAAAAGATGGGAGCTGGAAGGATGATGGGCATGCACCTGGCCCACTCCCCTAATTTTATAGGTGGACACACAGGCCCAGAAACACCAGGTGACTTCTCTGCTCACATAGCCTGAAACAGCAGAGTCGAAACACCTCTCTGCCTGCCCACCTCCCTTCTGAATGCTCTTCCCTCTGGCCAGCACTAGTTCTCAAGCTGAGCTCTAAAGGAAAAGAAGCCGCTGGTCAGATAGAGAATGAAGTGAAGGAGGCTTCAGGTAGTGGGGCTGATACACCAAAGTCCTTGAGGCGGGAGAGAGCTTGAAGGCAGACATTCAAGATGGCCACTCTGCTTGGAGCACAGGTGGTGAGACATGAAGGGAGAAAAGAGGTCGGGGCTTCCTCACAAAGGGTCTTGTAGGTTGGTAAGGAGTGTGGATCTATTCCTAGCGCAGCGTGAACAGTTTTTGTTAAGGAGGGGAGTAACGTGAAAACACTGACGTATTAGGAAGATGATTTGCTACTTTGTGGAGAAAAGGTTAAATGGGGCCAGAGCAGAAGTGGACAGGCTAAAGATTTGGTGGGAGTTAGAATTTACAGGGCTTGATGATGTTACCACTAAGACATTGGGGGAACTTCCAAGAAGTTGGATATGCTTAGAGTAGAGAAAGGGGCAGTGTGGATCCTCCCTAGGGAGGTGGGTTATTCTTGAAGCAGATGTATGGGCTCTCACTGAAGCTGCCCCACCAGCAGTGGGGAAAAACTCCTAGAGGAAAAGAAACTTCGGCCCACCTGAAATGCTCTCCCTTCTTTCCTCACGGACAAATGTTTACCAATTTTTCAAAGCCTGTCTCAAATATTACCTCTCCTGTGAAACTTCAAGTTGGTTGACATTTATATAGCATTTATTATGCCTATCTAGCCCTTATTAGTATGTCGATGTTGCCCTCATTGTGCTTAAAGTGCTATTATTATTTCTGTTTAACACACAGCAACATGAAGCACAGAAAGATTAGTCACCAAGAGGCAGCCTGGCTCCACAGACCCATGCTTAGCCGCTTCGCTGTGTGGCTTCTTGCTGGGAGCTCTCTGTGCCCAGTGACTGACTCCTTCTCTTGCTTCCAGTGACCTCTGTGACAGCACTTTTCGTAGCGTGTGAAGCGTTGATGTTTTGAGTGTTTTTCTTCTCTGGTAGAGAGTGAACAAATTGAAAGCAGGGACTGTGTATCGTTGACTTTCAAGTCTTCAGGGCTGGGTACATAATAGATGCCGGATGCATGCATGCATGAATGAATGAATGAATGAATGGACGTGAATGAATGGATGGATGTCTGAGAGAATAAGAAAGGAAAGTAGCAGGCGTAGAATAGGGCTTTCTGTAACCTTCTGCAGCCTGTATTTTTCTAGGCCAAAGAATCCTTGAGCTGCATTATAATTCAGGCCAGTGTCATTTCTGGCTTTGCCATCATATTGTTTTAGAATTTCCATTCGTGCTTTGTTGTGTTCTAATCAAATAATGCTATTCTCAGTTAAACAGATGATGAAGCTTCTGCTCTGACAGGTATTATGCTCTTTAAACAGTTGCCGTGTTGTCACCAAGGACATTTCTGCATCTGATATTGATTTAAATATTCAGTTATGAATGTCAGGAAGACAACTTTATTTATAGCTAATGAGGATTGTATTGGCTGAAGAAATCGGCAACGTGAACAAGATAGTACATGCTTGTTAATTCAGTGTGAGTGAGGAGAATAGCCTCGTCGATCAGCATTCACAAGGCTTTTTGTTCTGTACTGATATAAAATTGCAAAATACTGGGTGTTATGATTTTACTGTATTTTAGTGTCAAATAGTGAAAGTATTTTTGGGAAGTTTATTGTATTTTGCAGACGATTCACGTCGGATTGAACTTTTACTCAAATGTAGATTTATACAGGTGTGCCTTGATTTTGAAAAGTTTGTTTCACAAAACCCGAATTGCAGAACAGATAAGTTGGAAACAAGAGTATTTGGGTAGTTCATTGAATATCTATAGAGTAGGTATGATGAGTTTAGGGGCTTGGGTCCCCATCTACTCTTATTCTCCAGGATTCTGATCAATAACGCAAACCAACCAGGCAAGATCACTAGCCAGATGGAAAATATAAATAGGGATTCTGTTTGTCTGTATAATCTTCCATGCAGGATTTTGTGAAATCTGTATTAGTGTATGTGCTTTAGGCTTCATTCAAAGTGGGACTTTTTACTCCTACTTTTTATTGAGAATTGGGCCCCACAAACTCGAGTGTGCTTGCAAAGGAGAAAGGGACTAGATATTCAGAGCAAACCCTATACCACTTGCTTGGATGTGGAAGGGGCTGGCAGGCTGCTCCGAGAAGGTATGGTGGGTAGAATAACACACCCCACCCCCACTTCCCGCGTCCACATCCTAATTCCCAAGAGCTATGAATAGTTTATCTTACATGGTGAAAGAGACTTGGTGGATGTGATTATGTTAAGGATGTTGAGAGAGAGGTATTATCCTGGGTTATCCAGGTGGGCCCATTAAAATCACAAAGGTCTTTATAGGATGGAGTCAAGAGGGCCACAGAAAAAGGTGTGAGGACAGAAGGACACACTGAAGTGATGGAGGGCCACAAGTTGGGGGATGTGGACCATCCATAGAAGATGGAAAAGGCAAGAAAACAGAGTCTTTCCTAGAGCCTCTCGAAAGAGCACCTTCCTGCTGACACCTTTGATTTTAGTTAGCCCCATGAGACTTCTGACCCGCAGAACTCGAAGATAATAAAGTGCTGTTTGTTTAAGCCACTCACTTAGTGGTAATTTTTTACAGTAGCAATAAAAAATGAATACAGAAGGTTTGGGGACCTGTCCAGATGTGCTTACCACATGGAACAAGAAACTAAAGACAGCCCTCTGGGTCCAAGTGAAAGATGAAGTACCCCTGCCCACTAGTAAGACATCGTCCAATTAACAGCAAGCCTGGACAGATCAAACCAACCAGTCTTCTGCCCTGGGATACAGCGAGCGAGAAAATGGAAGCCAATGAAGCCATCTCAGTGGGGTGAAGTTAACTCCAGGAATCAGAGACTTACACGACCGTTGGACGCTGGGAGAGCCACGCCCAGGATGCCCACTTTCAAGAAATCTGGAAGTGTGGGAGTCCCAGAAGGGTGCCAGATCTCTGGGTCAAACCTCTGTTGTCTGCTGACACCCGGGAGCCTGCCTGTGGCTCATCCAAAAACAACAACTGGCACCTTCCAGATCTCACATGAGGCCCTCTCAATGGCGAACTTTTCATAGGGACTTTGCAGGTAAGGGAGAAGTGGAGTTTCTGGACTTAACCTCTCTGAAGGCCAAGGGCTGAACTGTACAAGGTGTCAACACCATCGGGCAGGGATGGTGGAGGCAACATGCTGGCAGAAGCTTGTTTGCTTCTCTATAGTTTGAGGGAGGAATGTGGAAAAAGGAGCTTACACATCCCTCCCTCCAACCCCCCAGTTCCTTTGTTCTCTTAAGCTATTGGGGCTGTAGCCATCATTCTGGGCCCAGTCAGCGGATGTGCTGGCAAATTCTTTAGGTGACTGCAGAGCTGTGCTGGTGAACCCCATTCTGAAGAGAGAGGAGATAGACGTGAAATTGAATGGTCGTGGATACATTTAAAATGACTGTGTCCTAATGTAACTACAACTTACCACGTATCTATCTATTTTGAAGCTACATGATTTCAAGGGCATTTTTCTTTGAAGCTTTTAACAAATAATTTAAGCCAATTAATATTCATTGCAAATGTCAGAAGCAGTTGAATTTTATTTTCATAGGGCCTTTGAACTTCTGTGTTTACTGTGAAAGATCAAATGTTATGCTGTTATTTCCACTTTGAAAATTTGATGAGGTTGCACATGTAACTGTAATCTAATTATTAATAGTTATAAATGCCATTTAATTAAATAATGCATGCCTTATTTCTTTTTTTTAAACTTTATTTATGTAAAATGTTTGTTTATTTTTGAGAGAGAGAGAGAGAGAGAGAGAGAGAGAGCGAGCACTAGTGGGGGAGGGGCAGAAAGCGAGGGAGACAGGACCTGAAACAGGCTCCAGGCTCTGAGCTGTCAGCACAGAGCCCAACGAGGGCTCTAACTCACAAACCGTGAGATCATGACTTGAGCTGAAGTCGGACACTCAATCGACTGAGCCACCCAGGCGCCCCTGCGATATTTCATATTGCTCTCAATCGAGTATTTTTGGAAGATTTGCACATTACCTGTTCAATATTTAATTGCCTCTTAAGTGTATAGAATTGCTTCTGATATGCCAAAAGCAACAAAAAGGGGTGGTTGGAGTGGAATGCAGCGGGCAGGCACTTGGTTCTGTGTGTAATCTCAGACGATGGAGACGGGGAACAGCCAAAGTTAACAACAGGAGGTGAGTTGGAATCTCTATAAATTGAGCGGCGAGGGAAGCCACATCGAGCCAAGGTTTCCAACTGTGATCTAAGAGTTTGGAAAAGAGCGAGGGAGGGATATGTCATGGATTAATTGACATAGCAGATGACAGGAGTGCGGAGAGCAAGTTGGTAGGACATCGCTGAATAGAAACGTTTGAAGCTGTCATACTTTGGACTGCGTTTACCAGCTCAGGTACCCAGGATGGCTCTCCCAAGCTCATCTCACACAGGCTCTGGTCTGTACAACTGTGTTCATTTGGCTTTTTGCCCCCTGGTTATCATACTGAGTCATTTCTCCATTTCTAAGACCATAAGGCCAATATCAAGAGCGGTCACTAATATTTCAGTTTTATTTTATCATCAGAAATTGTGTTTTTGTGCTTCCAACACGTTAGTTTGATTCCTACCCAGACAGACTATCGTGGACCAGGAGGCAGGTGCAAAGCCCTTTTCCTGTTTACCAGCATCATAGAAATGAGAACTTCAATAGTAGTGGCCATTTACAGGTCACATTTTTAGTTAATATGGAAGTTCTGCTCTTCTATGGTCTAATTATAAAGGTTCTGCCTAATTTTTCTCTGTCTAGGAGCTTGTGTTGATTTGCATGGTGATATTTTTATCATTATTATTAGTAGCAGGAGTTATTCTGACACAAGACACCCATTAAAATTCTTCAGCATCTCTGATAAGTTTGGCTCTAATTCCCACTAGAATATGTGATGTGATTCTGGAGTTGACAATATTCTAAGAAATAGTCAATTTGGATTACTCTGTTCCTCAGCAAAATTAATGCTTAATGATCTCCCATGTCTGGTACTTCTAGGCAGTTTCCTTTATGTCTTTGTTTTCAAACCTACTCTCAAATCTATTCAGCTTAGAGTTCTCTTCTGAAGCTAAACCTGCATATACACTGATTATTACGTACCCCAGGCAGGTATTTTACAGGCAACTCACACTTAATATGTACGAATAGGCAATATAACCCCTTCTTCCATTTCTCCAGATCTATGTTTGCTTATTCAGAGATAGACACCAGCTAGGTGTCAAGTCAGATATCTGAACTTATCTTGGATTTCTTCTTTGACCTTGTCTATATATAATCAGCTGCTGAGACCTGTCAATGAAGGCTTGGGTGGTCCTTCTGTCCTCAGGATAGCTGCTTCTCCTGTGCTCTCATAGCAGAGGCAACTGCTTCTATTATAACAGTTGTTTTATTATACTGTAACTGTTACTTGCGTGTCTGTCTCTTGCTTTTGAGGGTAGAGGAGAGAGACGAGATCTTTCTTCATGTTTATCCCTTTGGCGGTTAGCCCAATATTTGTTTAGTCAATGAAGTGAAGGAAGGAGTAAATAAATTTGATGAAAGTACTATGACCAGGGTTGGTACATAAAATGTCCTAAATAATTTATGTATGATGAGCCTGTGATTCCTTATTTGACTTTACTTCCTCTTTACTATTGAATATTATGCGACCTAATGGTAAAAGCTGTATTAATTTTGGAGTCTCTTTGATGTAGTCATAAGATTTTACATTCATTTTATGCTTCGCAGTGTGAAGTTTCAAATATATACCAGGGAGATTTAAAATGAACATGAAGTAGATGACTAACATGTAACTTTGGGAATTTCAGTGTCAAAACATATATATTCATTTTCTGTCATCTACAGACATTATCTTTACAAAAAAATAAGGAAGAACTGATTCCAAAGGAAGTAATCCCATTACCCAAATTTTAACAATTGAACTTGCCCATGAAAAAAAAAAAAAAAAAGCTTACATGGCACTTTAACTTTTACAGCATTTTATTTAAAGGATAAATGTCATTGCTATATGTTCACCAAAATGATCTTTGAAAGACATGATCTTTTTTTTTTTAAGTTTGGTTTTAAAGGGAAACACTTTCCCCCAGTTTGCAAGTTGATGGTTGTATTTTTGCTTTAACAGTGATAAGAAAGCAGAAGTTGTGACACAAATGATACAAATGGTGTGTTTCAGTTTTGAAAGACATTATCATTCTTTTCACTCCTTACATAAGCTTTTATGGGCACATTCTGACTGATGTCGTACGTAGGAAATTTATGCTTATACTTCCATTAGATGAGAATATATCATTAGAATATATGAACTAGTAGACCGTGCACACAAAATAAAGCAAAAGTATGGTAGGGCACTTGGAAAGTTTCTCCTTATGAAAGAAATGAACAATACCTTTATTTAAATCCACCTAAAACGTAACTCTGACTTACAGCGTGTGGCTTAGTTTGGGGTCATCAAATTCCCTTTGCGTTGGATTCTTATGCATGCATTTTGTAGTGGTTCTAAAGAAGTAAACTCATCATCCTTTTCTGTTAGGCATCCCTTGTGCTGAATAAACTCAATATGTAAAAATTTTGGAGCACAAATTGCAAATTAAAACAAAATTATCATATACAATCGGGATTTCCTGCACTTATAGGGTGAACCTGCTTTGTCTTTCCCTGAATAAAATTAAGTTTGTTAGACCTTCCCAATTATTACATTTATAATCCCCTTCTCCATTTGGAGACTCTCCCCTCCTTACCTCCAGCCTGGCCCAGCACCGAACACACCAAAGATGATTGCACGATTTGATTGTGTAAGTCATTGGGGAAAGCTGATCCAGCTTATTAGAAGCAATTTTTTATATCTGCACCTATTGTGTAAATTAAAAGATACTTAGGGGCACCTGGCTCAGTCGGTTAAGTGTCCATCTTCGGCTCAGGTCATAATCTCACGGTTCATGAGTTCGAACCCTGCATTAGGCTCTGTGCTGACAGCTCAGAGCCTGGAGCCTGCTTTGGATTCTCTCCCTCTCTCTCTGCCCCTCCCCTGCTCTCTCTCTCTCTCTCTCTCTCTCTCTCAAAAATAAATTAACATTAAAAAAAGATATGTGCACAACAACAAAGAAACATGTGGCTCTTTTTCTTTTATTTTTTTTTTTTCTTTTTTTTTTTAATTTTTTTTTTCAACGTTTTTATTTATTTTTGGGACAGAGAGAGACAGAGCATGAACGGGGGAGGGGCAGAGAGAGAGGGGACACAGAATCGGAAACAGGCTCCAGGCTCTGAGCCATCAGCCCAGAGCCCGACGCGGGGCTCGAACTCACAGACCGCGAGATCGTGACCTGGCTGAAGTCGGACGCTTAACCGACTGCGCCACCCAGGCGCCCCGCTCTTTTTCTTTTTAAATCTTTGACATCAGCCGTAGTTCTTTTAGGTCCTAATTTTTCATTTTCTTCACATTTTCAACGTCTCATCTGTAAAGTTTGTTTATACTTGTTATTGTCCCTGTGCCTGTCTTGGGGGCACATGTTTCACCCATCTTAAACATTCATACAGACAGACACACGCTAAACAAGTAAACAAAAGCCATGCACAAAAACTGCATTCTCCTTCAATACTAAACCCATTGCCTACTTTGCCCTTCTTTTTACAACTTGTCTTTTTGAGAGAGTTCCCTGCACTCACTGTCTTCACCTCTTCACCTTATCTTCAACCTCCAGGTTTCTGAGAACTCACAATGCATCTTGGTATTAAGAAGTACTTGGTTACCCCTGTGCCAGTGCATTTTAAAATAAAGTAAATGGGATTCTGCTTTCAGATTTTGTGTTGTTTTTGTTTTTGTTTTTGGCTGTCGTTTAAGCTCACAGGAGGACTTGTTGACTTGCAGTAGCTAATAAGAGCTGATTTTTATTGAACACTTAGTATGGTCCAGGCAGAGGGCTAAACTCTTTGCATGGATTGTGTAAGTTGTGTATCACAACCCCATAACTTTAATTTAACAGTAAGCATTTCTTTTTTTTTTAATATAAAAATTATTGTCAAATTGGTTTCCGTACAACACCCAGTGCTCCTCCCAACAGGTGCCCTCCTCAATGCCCATCACCCACCCCTCCTCCCTCCCACCCCCCATCAACCCTCAGTTTATTCTCAGTTTTTAAGAGTCTCTTATGGTTTGGCTCCCTCCCTCTCTAACTTTTTTTTTTCCCTTCCCCTCCCCCATGGTCTTCTGTTACGTTTCTCAGGATCCACCTAAGAGTGAAAGCATATGGTATCTGTTTTTCTCTGTATGACTTATTTGACTTAGCATTTCTTAACCATAAGAATTTTACCCACTGATTACTGAGGAAAAATGAGGTCCATGGTCTTAAGCACAACAGTACAGATCACCCTAAGATCACCAACCTTGAATACTTTTAGATTGCTGAAAAGATACCAAATAAGGTTAGAGTCCTAAAATCATAAGTCCGGTTGGGAGGGGAATGGCTAGAGATGCTGATTTCCTTATGTTTTTACATTCTTCCTATTAGGTTTTTTTTTTTTTATGTCTGTAAAAATTTATTTGACAGAAACAGAGAGAGCATGAGCAGAGGAGTGGCAGAGAGAAGGGGAGACAGAGAATCCCAAACAGGCTCTGCATGGTCAACGAACCCACGAACCCACGAGACTGTGACCTGAGCCGAAATCAAGAGTGGGATGCTCAACCAGATGAGCCACCTAGGTGTTCCTTCCTATTAGGTTTTAAGTCAAGGCAATACAGATATATACAATGAGAGTGGAGGCAGAAATGAGAAGAAAATGACCCTAAGAGGAGATTACTATACAAAATGAATGCTACAAAATCCTCCTCGTTGGAGATGTGGATCAGAAAATTGGGCTCTGAGCTCATTAACAGCTAAGGCAATGGTAAAAACATCATTGGTGACATGATTCACTGTGTCTCCAATCTAAAAACAAACCAGTTTTTCAGGAAAAGTACAGCTAGTCCTCATAACGAGGCCCAGATCCCCATAGCAATGATCACAGAGGATTACATATAAATCCCTTTAAAATATGTGTATCTCCTCAAAACATTTTTCATACGGCTTTCTTAACTTTCTTTTAGAACTGTGTTTTAGTGTTAGAGCCATTATGATCCGGCTTTCCTGTTGGTTAGCATAAATCCTCTTTGTTTCCGTTTTAGCCTACTCAGGGTGCAGAATAAACGTGGGTGTTCTGTCCCTCCCCACCCTGCATCCCCAATAGTGTGGGTGCTAGTAGTTAATTAACATAAGTGACTGCCTCTGAAATGGCCTTTCCTCTGTTAAATACCTTTGTGCTTAAGAGAACAGTTGCCTTTTTCAAAATATTTAAATGTGCTTTACAGGATAACAGAAACATTCTGAAGAACCATTTGTTTATAAGCAAGTTTTGTATCACAGGGGAATATTTTATGATTCAGGATTTGTCTTTCGTTTGTTTTTTTCCATGTTTAAGTAATTCTTTTTGTTTGCTTTGTTATTCATCACAAACTTAAAGCAGTTTTAAAACTGCATTATTTTTTAGTTACTGATAAATCCTTTATCTGGGGAGAAGGGTATGCGGGTCGAGAAGAATCAAGACTAATCCGATATGGAATCAATGTACAGAGACGGAAAGCAAGAGAATCTAACACTTTTCTTTAAACTGAAATCAGTTTAGTGAAAGAAGATAAATGATAAGATTTCTCTTTGTTAAGAAGGACCGTATTCTTTACAATAGTTTCTTATAGCTATCTCTGGGTTTATGTAGATGAAGTAACTATTGAATAAGATGTTCTGGAGCACTGAGAGAGACATATCAGGAACCATATAACTTGGAGAAAGAGAGAGGGAAGGAAGGAAAACAAGCAAACAAAATGCAAACTCAATTAAAAACAAGGCCTTCCCTTCAATTTATTTAGCTAGATCGAATGTGCACACAAAATAAGTGTCCGTGCTTGATGGCTCCTCCAAAAGCTAAACCTGGAATTTACCATGCAGCCCTGCAATTCACTCCTAAATACATACCCAAGAGAATCGAAAACAGGTATTCAAACAAGTACGTGGACTTGCATGTTCGTAACAGGATTATTCACAATAGCCAAAAGGTGTGGACAGCCCAAGTGTTCATCAGTAGATGAACGGGTCAACAAATGTGGTATATGCAAGCCACGGAATACTATACAGCCATAATAAGGAACAAGGTAGCGATACACGCTACAGCACAGATGAGCCTCCAGAACATTCTGGTAAGAAGTCAGATACAAAAGGTTATATATTGTGGGATTTTATTTATTTAAGTTAAAAAGAAATTTTTAACATTTATTCATTTTTGAGAGATAGAGACAGAGCATGAGTGGGGGAGGGGCAGAGAGAGAGGGAGACACAGAATCTGAAGCAGGCTCCAGGCTCTGAGCTGTCCGCACTGAGCCCGACATGGCGCTTGAACTCATGAACTGTCGGATCATGACCTGAGTCAGTCGGACACTTAACCGACTGAGCCACCCAGGTGCCCCCTGTATTGTTTTATTTAAATGAAATATTTAGAATAAACAAATCCATAGAGACCAAACACAGATTTGTGGTTGCCATGGACTGGGGGGAAGGGGGAATGAGGAGAAATTGCTTAATGGGTAGGAGGTTTTATTTTGGGATGATGGAAATATTTCGCAACCCAATAGAGGTGGTGGTTGCCCAACATTGTGAATGTACTAAGTTTCACTGAAGTACTCACTTAAAATGGTTAATTTTAGGTTATGTGAAGTTCACCTCATTAAATCAAGAAATAGCCATATGTATGTATTATGTGGAAATGAGGACATAAGTAAATGCCAGATCAAACAGCTGAGAAATTCAAAAGCATTTGTCTCCAGAACAGAAGAACGGAGGTTTGGGGAGGGGTAGGATAGGGTCAGAGTATTTTTGTTTTTAAATTTTGCAATAACATTTAACCTATTTAACCTATGTGCGTACAACTTGATAAACTTAAAAATTTGAAGAAGTGTTGCTCACTAAGATTTTATAATACTAGACAGTGATCAATAATGAAATATCTAAATTCTGCAGAAGCATTGAGTAAAGAAACCAATTAGAATCGTGAGGGTTGTTTTTAAAAATGTCTTTGTGGAAATGAACTATGAGCTGGATTTTGAGGTTGAGTTGAGTAGCTTGATGAAATGAATTGCCAGGGGACCAGAAGGAGGTGGGACATGCAGAGGGACCCTGGGCTGAAGTAAGTATTGTGGCGTCACAGAAAGGACTTTCTGAAAGATGAAAGTAACGATAACAGGGATCCCCAAACCAGTTACCTCCTTTCCATTTGGTTTTTTACCTGCACTAAACACTTCCCTTTGCCTTCAATTTTCCATTTGGTTAAACAAGAAAAGATACTGGAATCTCACAGCTACATCTTGGAAATGCTGTTAGAATGCTCTGTTCTTAGGAATAGGAAAACCTGTCCTAAATTTCATAGATAAAAATTCAGTGTAAATACATTAACCACTTTAAGCCTAGAATTATTACACTAACATTCACAGGTCACCCACATAGAAATGGCTCATGTCCTCTAAGGGATGAAAAACCCGTGGGTCTAGGTTTTGCTTCGAAAATTAAAATGAAAAGGTATGAATTCCACTGAATTCCTTTTTAACTTATCAAAGACCCTAAGAATATTTTTGGATTCGGGGCATTAATAATAGCTTCTTCTAGCACCCAATTTTGTATAGGCTTTTGTTGTCTTTAAGTCCTAGTTTTTAAGGCCCATTAAAAAGTCATTTTTAGAATGAAATACGTGAGAACTTCATAAAACATCTGGGAAATTAGCCAGTTTCCCTTGAAAAGTCAGATAGAACTTCCAAATTGCCATCGGAATCCACTCCTTCATCCCAGCCTTACCACTTCTGCCCAGAAAGTGCAACCCCTAGACAAATTGGAAAGTGGGTTAGGGCTTCCTGTTCTCAGTATTATTTTAATTTAATGTCTTAGAGTTGTCGCCTTTCACCCACCTGGCTCTGAAAGGCCCTGCACACTGTACAGCGTGTGGGTAAAATAATAGGTAAAGCATTATCATCCGTTGGAGTCAGGGTCACTATTATAAATAACATCCTTTATTCCTTAAAACACACACACACACACATGATGAAATCCTGCTATTGCTTTCACTGCTGGAATGTGCTATTCCTTTTCAGTGCTTATAAAAGTATAAGGAAATCAATCATCCCTATTCTTGGTTACCTAAACCGATCCAAACCAACAAAGGTAATTACAAATGTTCTCTGAGTATGTTTACCATTAGTATTAATAAGGTGTTAAAAATCCACTCCCCCCCCCAATTTCCCTCATTTAGGAATCAGGGTGTTTGCCTTCTGAACAATGGAAGAAAGTAGTGTAAACCCACCTGTTCAGAGTTCAAAAAAAATCAACCCTAATGCCTAAAACACACACCATGAGTGCTTCTAATAAAAATTTTGAAATTTTGCCTTTGCATTAAATCAGGTACTCAAGGTTTCTTTTATTATTCTTGTTTCTTTTCAGATTCCCTATTTCTTTTTCTTTAAAAATATTTTGGGTGTGCTTGAGTGGCTCAGTGGGTTAAGCATCTGACTTCGGCTCAGGTCATGATCTAGCAGTTTGTGAGTTCAAGCCTCACATCAGGCTCTGTGCTGACAGATCAGAGCCTGGAGCCTGCTTCACATTCTGTGTCTCCCTCTCTCTCTGCCCCTCCCTTGTGCTCTGTCTCTCTCTTTCTCTCTCGAAAATAAAGATGAAAAAAATTAAAAAAAATATTTTGCCATTGAAATCCAAGCGTTCATTCACTGACAAATGAATGCATAAATAAAATGTGTACATGCATACGCACACACACACACACACACACACACACACACACAGAATATTATTCAGCCTTGAAAAGGAAGAGAATTCTGATAAATGCTAACAACAGGCATGAACCTTGGGACACTATACTAA
This sequence comes from Prionailurus viverrinus, assembly GCF_022837055.1. Classification (NCBI taxonomy): domain Eukaryota; kingdom Metazoa; phylum Chordata; class Mammalia; order Carnivora; family Felidae; genus Prionailurus; species Prionailurus viverrinus. The sequence goes on from NC_062567.1 coordinate 19,036,819, forward strand.
ATGAAAAACGCTAGTCACAAAAAAAATCAAATACTGTATGACTCCTCTTATATGAGGTACCTGGGATGGTCAGATTAATAGAGACAGAAGTAGAAAGGTGGTTGTCAGGGGCTGGGGGAGAGTGGGGAGTTAGTGTTTAGGAGGTATAGAGCGTCAGTTTTGCAGGATGAAACGAGTTCTGGGAATAAATGGTGGGGATGATATAACAATGTGAAGGTACTTAATGCTACTGAACAGTGCACTTAAAAAATGGTTAACATGGTAAAGTCTGTTGTGTATTTTACCACAATTAACATTGCATATATATGCATATATATATGCATATATATACATGTATATATATGCCTATATGCATACATATATATGCATATATACATGTATATGTATATAATTATATATATAAATATTTTTAGCACTTTTTCATTAAATCTATTATTAGCTCTTAGATTAGGATAAATAAATACTCCTTGTCATGTTAAAAAACTTCCTAGTATTTTTAAATTATCTTAAAATTAAAATAATTCTGGACAAAAATATTTTCTGAATGTATCTAGCTTCTTAAATATAGTCTCTTTATATAGTTTTGATTTCTGGGATGTGCCAGCCTGTGAAGGGACAGACCGCATGTGATGCAATAGGCTTTCCCTCTGTTTTCTCCTTAACTTCTCACAATCATCAACGAGGAAGCTTTTATCCACGAGGAAGCTGAAGCTCAGAGATGTTAAGTATCTTACTCTAAGTCACTCAGGGCTGAAGCCAGAGCTCGAGCTTAGTCTGTGTTAACAGGAAGCTTTGGACTGCATGGGTTGCCAACCCCAGTTGAAAAAGGTTTCAACAAGTAGATAATATTGCTCATATATTACAGCTCCTGATGGGTGGCTTTCATGTCCTGTATCTCGGGTCGAGCTCTTCCTCTGTTCCTCATTTAATTCCACCCTGCCCAGTGTGTTGGCACCATACGCAGTCTGTGGCAAAAGGCCAAAGGAATTCTTGGGGGTCATCCCGCAGACTTGATCACACAACGCATTGGCCAGGATTGGTCCACATGCCCAGTTTTAGACCAGTCACTGGCCATCAGAGAGGGATGAACTTAAGTTATAATTTGGGGGCAAATGGATACTGAGGAGTGCACCAGCAGGTCCATCTCAACCTGCCTGATTCTCATGGACCATGCCACTTTCTTAGGGCTCTTGATGTGTCTGCTGTGAAGGCCCTACACTTTTATACTTTGTCATGATTGTATCGGTTGATTGGCTTCTCCCTTTTGCTGTCTCGCTTCCAGTTTATGTTAGTGCACTTGTTCCCAGCTGTATTCCCATTCCTCCTTTGATTATTTAGCTACACGCTTATTAGCTGCTGTGTCCTGGGAAAGTGAAAGAAATACCACCTTACCAGAGATTTTTATACAAATTAAAAATAGACAAATAGTAATGGCACATTGGTCTCTTCTAAGGCAAAAATGTGTGAGCTTTAATGTATGTAACTGGCATCATCTCCTTTTGATGTTCACATTCATTTTTGCACATTTCCTGCTGTTTCATGAGTTTCTCAGTAGTTGAGACTGTCTCATGGGTAACTTCTAATTGTGAATACTGGAAGTTATACAATAGGGAATATAATACTTGTACTGTTTTTATTTTTAAATATTTAATTTTGAGAGAAAGAGAGAGAGACAGACTGAGACAGAGCACAAGCGGAGGAGGGACAGAGAGGGAAGGAGACACAGGATCCTAAGCAGGCTCCAGGCTCTGAGCTGTCAGCATAGAGCCTGATGCAGGGCTCAAACCCACAAACCGTGAGATCATGACCTGAGCCAAAGTCAGATGCTTAGCCAACTGAGCTACCCAGGCACCCCAATACATGTACATTTTTTACATGGATTTAGTATAATTAGAATTTTTAGCATTCTTAAGATGTTGGCCAACATTTTTTTTTTTTCAGTGTTACTAGATTTATCAATAGTGAAAGATAAGGTTGAAAGGTGGACAAGAAGCTGATTGTGGAAGATTTTGATTGCCATGCTGGGTAACTGAGCAGATTTTTTTTCAAATTTTACCCTAAGTAAGTATCCCTAAAGGAGGAAGATAATGAAGACATAATCCCAAACTTGCTGGTTAGCCCTAAATGGTTTTAAAAAAATCAAAATTTATTTAAGCCCTTGTGTTGCAACTTAAAACTTCATGTGATTTTGTATTCCTCTCCATAATATGTGTGTAATTATTTTAATATGCCTTATGCTTTGGTTACTTGTCATTAAGTTAATTTATGCACCAGGAAGTCATGCCATGTTTATCTGACAACTTTGCCTCCAGACTGTCCCACACCCAGGAGGACTTGCACATCTGGCCATGACCTTGGTGTGGGTGGGAGTTGAAGCCCTCCAAGCCCATTCTTCTAGCTTCTTGAAGCTATTGTGTCTGCCTCAGTTTTACACAGTGGGATTCCCTCCTACACCCCAGATTTTGCACCACCCTTTCTCACAAAGTGCTTGCCTCCAGCCTGCTGACCTCCCCAATCTTCCTTTGCCTCTTGTGTCTTCGACTATAACCACTTCTATGTTTCTGGCTTTTTTCTACCCTTCTAAACCCTGGATTTGGAGTCTAGCTGCCTTGCTGTCCGCACCCTAACTCAGCCCATTCCATAGAGCAGGACTGAAAATTGAAGATTTTCATAAAATAGTGTGGCTGATTCAGAGTCTTTCTGTAAACTTGCCCTGAGAATCGTCTGTGAGAAGGGTTTAAGTGGGCAACTTCATTGTTAGGGACACCAGTTGAAAAGCACATAGAAAGCCTCTTTGGCAGGAAGGCTAACATGATTTGATGTTACTATGTGAGGACTCTAGAGAAACTGTGAACTAGGTCTTGAATCAGACTTGTTCCCTCTTTAGATTAAAGATGGCTATGTGGGCAAATGTTGATTCATGTGAAATGTTTAGGTATTTCCCTGTGTTTAACTTTATGATTGCAATCATGTGTGGGATCTATGAGAATAAGACATAATTAAATATAACACAGCATATGAACTATTTTCCCCCTTTCTTCCAAGTGGAGTCGAATTAAGAACACTGTAGTTAATGGAATAACTAATGTCCACCCCTGATTAGACTGAATTCTTTGGTTCAGAACAATAAATGTCATCTGCTTACATACCAGGCTTGTTTATTCATTGAACTTTTGACTTACGGAAACTAGCATTTTACTGTAATAAACACTTGGTTACATCTGTTACAAATTGAACACAATTGGTTATTCCAAGAATAGTGTTCCAACTCTAGACCAAAATTATAAGCAGCTGTATGCTAATAGATATGCACACCAACTTCCCACCTTTGTGTCCTGTTGTTTTAAAAATGTGTGTACCTCAAAAGTCAAGTTCAAATGGATGTAATTTCTCATTTGAAAAATATATTTTAGGGGTCTGTGTTCTTTTCTTTGCTCACTCTAAAATTTGAATCATTCTGTGTGGAGAGAAAAAGGTGGTTGCAACTTTTGTCTTTGTGTTTTCCTTTTATAGGAATTCAAGGAAATATTTCTCCATTAATTTTATCCACCATTCCAACAAAATTATTTTTCTTTCTTTTTTAACTCTTATGGGGTTTTAAATTAACTTTGTGAGGTTTATTTATTTTATTTTTTTAAGTTTTTTGGTGTTTGCTTTTCTTTTTCTGTCTTTTCTTTTCTTTTTTTTTTTTTTTTGAGAAAGAGAGAGAGTGTGCAGGTGTGAGTTGGGGAGGGGCAGAGAGAGAGGGAGAGAATCTTAAGCAGGCTCCCTGCCCAGTGCAGAGCCCAACTAGGGGGGGTCTGTCTCAGGAACCATCAGATCATTACCTGAGCCTAAATCAAGAGTCAGTTGCTTAACCCACTGAGCCACCCAGGCACCCCAATGTGCTTGCTTTCCTTTAGTACTAACTTGGATACTGTTCCTATGACTTTGGGGAAAGTAAAACTAATTTATTTGTAAATGGCTGCCTAATATTTAAGCATTGGTTTTTCATTTTCTTATAATTTTCTTAAATTATTAAAGAAATATAAGAATATTTTCAGATGCTGAAATGTTTTGATATTTGACTTTTCAGTACCATTGTAGTATATGAAACTTCTAGGATTTTAAGTGTTCAGTAGAATTTTAACTATATAATAGCTGATAATTTAATGGGCAGTAATCTAGGTCTTCAATAATTACGTTTTTGGTTTGTAGGTAAGATTGAATCTTTTTCCAAGTTTGTTTTCTGGTTGCTTTTTGTCTTTGGTAAGTTGTTCTTTGTTTTTTTATTTTTTAATTTTTTTTTTATTTTTTAAAATTTACATCCATATAGTGATGTAAGTTGTTCTTTGTTACCTGACAACTTATCTACTGCATTTCTAATATTTTTCTTATAAATCTGTATATTACTTGCTGCTCCTTACCATGTTAGTAAGTGTAAAATTTTTCTTTCAAGTATATTTATCATGTAGCATTTGATATATACAAAGTATTGAAACACACAAGTAAGTTATAAAAATAAATCTCAGTTATTATATTACTACCATAACTGGAACCATGCAATTTAACTACAACTCAGCTTAGCCAGAACATCAGCATTCAACTTAATGGAATCCTACCCCAGTCAATCCACTTCCTCACTTTCCCTTCATTGGTAAGCACCAGTCTTTGAGGTTTATCATTCTCTTAGGAAGAAACAGAAAATCTTAACAGATTGATCACTAGTAATGAAATTGAATCAGTAATCAAAAAACTCCCAAAAAACAAAAGTCAAACACTAGATGGCTTCACAGGTGAATTCCACCAATCATTTAAAAAAAGAGTTAATATGTATCCTTCTCAAACTTTTCCAAAAAATTAAAGAGGATGGAGTGCTTCCAAATTCATTCTAAGAGGCCGGTGCTACCCCGAGACCAAAACCAGGCAAAGACACTACAGAAAAGAAATTATAGGCCAATATCATTGAGGAACATAGATACAAACATCATCAAAAAAATAGGAGCACACTGAATTCAACAATACATTAAAAGGAATCATATGCCACAATCAAATGAAATTTATTCAGGGATTCAAGGATGCCTCAATATCCACAAATCAATTCATGTAATGCATCACATTAGCAAAATGAGGGATAAAAATTGTATGGTCATTTTATTTTATTTATTTTTGGGGGTATTTTTATTTAATTAATTTTTATTAAATTAATTTTTATAAAAATTTACATCCAAGCTAGTTAGCATATAGTGCAACAATGATTTCGGGAGTAGATTCCTTAATGGCCCTTACCCATTTAGCCCATCCCCCCTCCCATAACCCCTCCAGTAACACTCTGTTTGTTCTCCATATCTAAGAGTCTCTTATGTATTGTCCCCCTCCCTGCTTTTATATGATTTTTGCTTCCTTTCTATTATGTTCATCTGTTTGGTATCTTAAAGTCCTCATATGAGTGAAGCCATATATTTGTCTTTCTCTGACTAATTTCACTTAGCATAATATCTTCTAGTTCCATCCACATAGTTGCAAATGGCAAGATTTCTTTTTTCTTTTGGATTGCCGAGTAATACTCCATTGTATACACATACAATGTATCCATTCATTCGTTATCCATTCATCCATTGATGGGCATTTGGGTTCTTTCCATACTTTGGCTATTGTGGATAGTGCTGCTATAAACATTGGGGTTCGAAACAGCATACCTGTATCTTTTGGATAAATGCCTAGTAGTGCAATTCCTGGGTCATAGGGTAATTCTATTTTTAATTTTTTGAAGAACCTCCAGACTTTTCCAGAGTGGCTGCACCAGTTTGCGTAGCCACCAGCAGTGCAAAAGAGATCCTCTTTCTCCACATCTTTGCCAACATCTGTTGTTGCCTGAGTTGTTAATGTCTGCCATTCTGACAGGTGTGAGGTGGTAAAAATTATATGATCATTTTAATAGATGCAGAAAAAAACATTTGACAAAATTCAATATCAATTTATGATAGAAACTCAACAAAGTGGGTATAGATGGAACATACCTCACCCTAATAAAGACCACACATGACAAACTCACAGCTAACATCATACTCAAGGACGTAAAGCTGAAAGCTTTTCCTCTGTGATCAGGAACAAGACAAGAATGCACATTCTTGCCACTTTTATTCAACAGGGTACTGGAAGTCCTAGACACAGCAATCAGATAAGAAAAAGAAATAAATGGCACCCAAATCAGTGAGGAAAGAGTAAAACCATCAGTATTTACACATGACATGATACTATATATAGAAAACTCTAAAGACTCCAGCAAAAATGATCAGAACTAATAAATGAATTCTGTAAAGTTACAGGCTAGGGGCGCCTGGGTGGCGCAGTCAGTTAAGCATCCGACTTCAGCCAGGTCACGATCTCGCGGTCCGTGAGTTTGAGCCCCGCATCAGGCTCTGGGCTGATGGCTCAGAGCCTGGAGCCTGTTTCCGATTCTGTGTCTCCCTCTCTCTCTGCCCCTCCCCCGTTCATGCTCTGTCTCTCTCTGTCCCAAAAATAAATAAACGTTGGAAAAAAAATAAAGTTACAGGCTATAAAATAACATACAGAAATCATTTGCATTTCTATACGCTAATGAACCATCAGAAAGAGAACTAAAGAAAATAGTCCCATTTATAATAGCATCAAAAAGAATTAAAAACCTAGGGAATAAATTTAACCAAGGGGGTGAAAGACTTGTACTTTGAAGTTACTATTTTTTTTAATGTTTATTTATTTTTGAAAGAGTGCAAGCAGGGGAGGGGCAGACAGAGGGGACAGAGGATCCGAAGTGGTCTCTGCACTGACAGGCTGACAGCAGCAAGCCGTATGTGGGGCTCGAACTCACAAACTGTGAGATCATGACCTGAGCTGAAGTTGGATGCTCAACCGACTGAGCCCCCCAGGTGCCCCTGAAGTTATTTTTAAAGTTTGTCACATGTTTGGATTTTTTAGCAATGTTTTGTTTGCTTTTGCTTTTTTCTTTAAATTTTTAAAAATGACATCCCACTCTGTGCAACTTCTGCAATATGGTATTTCTGTGAATTATCTATGTTGTTGCATTTAGATATAGTGTATCCATATTTATCCTGATAAATTTTTAGTTGAGAGAGTACACTCCAATTTATTCATCTATTATCTTGCCTTTGAGTTTTGTCCACTTTGTTACTGTTATAAATAATACTGTTATGAATGTTATAAATAAGGATCTACTAATGTACATGTGCAAGAATTCTACAAAGTGTTCTTCTGAAAACAGAACTGGTGGGTTGTGGGGTATGAAAAGCTTCAGTTTTAGTGTTAAGGCTGCATTGTTTTTGGAAGGAGGGGCATATGATTTTAACTTTCCCCAGTGATGTGTAAGAGTTCTTATTGGTCTGCATCCTTGCCTGTACTTTGTATTGTTAGACTTTTAATTTTTTATAAATGTATGGAAGTCAAATGGGACATTATTATGATTTTCTCAAAAAAAAAAGTTTTTTAATGTTTATTTACTTTTGAGAGAGAGAGAGACAGCATGAGTTGGGGAGGGAGAGAGAGAGAGAGAGATGGAGAGAGAGAGAGAGAGAGAGAGAGAGAGAGAGAGAGAGAGAGAGAGAATTCGAAGCAGCCTCCAGGTTCGGAGCTGTCAGCACAGAGCCTGATTCAGGGCTTGAACCCACAGACTGTGAGATCATGACCTGAGCCAAAGTTGAACACTCAGTTGACTGATCCACCCAGGTGCCCCTACATCTTGATTTTAAAATTACGTTTTAGGGGCGCCTGGGTGGCGCAGTCGGTTAAGCGTCCGACTTCAGCCAGGTCACGATCTCGCGGCCCGTGAGTTCGAGCCCCGCGTCAGGCTCTGGGCTGATGGCTCGGAGCCTGGAGCCTGTTTCCGATTCTGTGTCTCCCTCTCTTTCTGCCCCTCCCCCGTTCATGCTCGGTCTCTCTCTGTCCCAAAAATAAATAAATGTTGAAAAAAAAAATTAAAAAAAAAATAAAATTACGTTTTATTTAAAATTATTTATTTAAAATAATTTTATTTTATTTAAAATTACGTTTGATTACTAACAAGATTGAACATCTTCTTATTAGTTTATTTGCCATTTGTGGTCCTTCTTCTGTGAAATGCCTGTTGTGTCTTTTGCCTGTTCTTCTACAGTATTATTTGCTTTATTCTCACTGGGTTCAAGGAGTTTTTAAAAATGTATTATGAACCCTACTCCTCTAATGGTTGTATGTGTTGTATATAGTCTTCTTTCAGGTTTTGACTTGTCTTTTCACTTTATTTATAGTATTATTTTTTAAACAGCTTAATTGTGGGGGAGGGCACCTGAGTGGCTCAATCAGTTAAGCCTCCAACTATGGCTCAGGTCTGATCTCACTGTTGGTGAGCTTGAGCCCTGCTTAGGGTAAACATGAGCCCCTCTTCTCTCTTCTTCTGTCCCTCCTGGGATTCTCTCTCTCTCTCTCTCTCTCAAAACAAACAAACAAACAAACAACAACAACAAACAAATGGAATTATACAGTATGCATTCAGTTTTTGCCTGGCTGCATTCACTCAGTATAATTATTTTGGATTCATCCATATTGTTGCATATATAAGTAGTTCATTCATTTTTATTGCTAAGTAACATTCAATTATATGGATATATTACAATTTGTTTATCCAGTCACATTTTGTTAGATATTTGCATTGTTTGTTTTTAGGCTACTGAAAACAAAGACATTCATAGAAGCCTTTGTATGAACATGTGTTTCTTTCTCTCTTGGCATACCTAGAAGTAGGATGGCTTGGGCGTATGATAGGTGTACATTTAAATTTTACGAGAGCGCCCAACTGTTTTCCAAAGTAGTTGTACCATTTTACACTCTAACTAGCAGTGTTGGAGGGTTTCTTCATGGTATCTTAATTCTTAATTTTAAGTTAGTTGAATGCATTGATAATTTCTTTCATTACTTCTTTTTTCATGTTATTTAAGAAGTTCCTCCCTACCTGAGACCATAGTGATACTCTCCTTTGTGTTAAAGTTTTTTAGGTTTTGACTCTTGAGTTCAAGTCTTTAATCCTTTGGTGCAGTGAGCATGGTATGATGTGGAATTCAATTTCATTTTTGCCAGATGGGCGACGAGTTGTCTTAGCACCATGTATCACAGGTCTGTCCTTTCTCTTGTGGGCTTCAACACCACCTCTGCCCTACATCATGTTTTCATATATGCGAGGCTCAGAGTGTCATCTCTGTTCTGTTTCGTTTGTCTAAGTCAGTGCCACACCATGGTGATCAATCACTATAGTTTAAAAAAATTTTTTTTTGACATTTATTTATTTTTGAAAGAGAGAATGAGGGAGTGTGCACGAGGGAGCACACGCAAGAGAGTGCATAAGTGGGGGAGGGACAGAGAGAGGGAGACAGAGGATCCAAAGCAGGCTCCTCGCTGTGAGTCCGGAGCCTGAGGCAGACTCGAACCCACGAACGGTGAGATCATGCCCTGAGCAGAAATCAAGAGTTGGCCGCTTAACCAACTGAGCCACCCAAGCGCCCCAATCAATCACTATAGTTTTATTATAAGTCCTAAAATCTGGTGGTGCAAATCCTTTCACCTTTTTTGTTTTCAAGGACTGTTCTTGTGTTTTGCTCTTCCATATATATTCTGGAATCAACTTTCCAAGTTCTATAAAAACAAAACAAAATAAAACAAAATAAAACAAGATTTCTGGGATTTTGATTGATTTGCATTTAATTCAAAGTTCAATTTGAGAAGAAATGAATCTTTAAAAAAATTAGGTATTCTCACCCAGGAACATGACATTTCTTTCTCTTTGAGTGTTTAGTGTCTTTCGGAAAAACTTTACATTTTTTTCCATGGATGTTTCGCAGACATTTGTTAGGTTTATTCCAAGATTTTACATATTGAAGGTAGATAGTCTGTTTTAAATTCTACTAGTACTTACATTGAAATTTTAAGAAGAATTAATTTCTTGCTTTTCAAATTTCCCTCCCATTATCCTCTGTCTCAGTGCACACACAGGTTTACACTTCTATGAATTTAATATGGAATTCAACACAGAAAAACAAATCTTTTCGAACGACATGTCTTTTTTTTTCAATAAATGTGTGTTTTGCATTCTGTTTCAGTTACTATAATGATAATAATTAAAATTATATTTGTTAGACTATATTATTTTTGTCACAACTATGAATAATATATTTATTGAATTATCTCCAGGCACTTAACCAGTTTCAGTGCCTACTGGTTAGTTATTTCCTGTTAAACGCCTTCAGTTTTTGAACTTACAGTTTCATTAACCTCCTGGTGAGCTGGAATATGTCATCAGTCAATTTTTGTAAGAAACTTATTGGGTGGTAAATTTATCAGCCTTTTTCATCCACTGGCTGATATTTTTTTTATAACATTCTTCATTTGCAGGTGTATTTAACATATGTTGCCCTAACATATGAATAGCACATACTATTTATAAAATTCTTGAATCATAAACTCTCTTCCTCCATGTGTTATAAACTGCCTTGTCGTCTGGCATTTACAATTACAGAGGAGATATTGGAAAAGAAACTGTAGTTGGATTTTTTCCCTCAGTTTGGTTGGTTTTAGGACTCCTTAACAAATTCTTTAAGTTTAAAATTTTTATGAGGCTATGTCATAATATTTATTTCTGCTTGTTAAGCTTTTCTGGAAGATGTTAAACTATTAATTTCTGATCTCAAGTTTGCTTTTTTAGGTCTGGAATATTTTATCCTCTCCAACCTCCTATTATCTGTTCTTTTACTCTTCGGCTTTCTCTCCAAGATCTCTCTTTCAAGTACACCATTCCCTTTGTGCGTATTTTTTTTTTAACAACTTTATTCATTTGGCTCTTATTCTGGGGATGCTTCTCAAGTTGATTCCCTACAGTATGAATTGATTTTATGTATGCCTACTGATTTTGTTTCAGCCACTACATATTTCATTTTGCTACACTTGTGTCTTATTTCAGACAGTTCTTATTTAATCATTCTTTAATCATATTGGGCTCAGAGAGCAGATAGTGTTCAAAATGTTTTTCTGTTTATTAACGTCTGTGTGAAAGGAACACAATACGGGATTTTTCTTTAAGCCATATACTTCGCTTTCTCTTTTCTTAGACGAGAGAAGTTTACAGATAGATAATGGATTAATTTAGCACATATTTACTGAGCACTTGCTACATGCCAGGCACAGTTCCAGACACTGGGGATACGGCAGTGAACAAAATAGGCACACGCACACACAAATCCCTACACGCGTGGAGGCTATCGTCCTCAGAGCAGACACGGGGAATAAGCAAACAAATAAAACACTCGTGCATCAGGTGGAGAAGCGATCTAGAGAAAAGTAAAGTGAGGTGCATGGGGGTGCGTGTGGGCTGCTTTCACACTCAGAAGTTACCAGTGTTTGGGGGAGAAGACTCCAGGCGCAAAAACCTGCTAGTCCAGGATCCTTCGGCAGGAGTACGCCTGGTGGATGTGAGGACGAACAAGGATGCCCAGGTGGTTTGAGTTTAGCCAGCGAGGGAGGGGCTGACCTCTAGGAAGTGACCTCGGGAGGCACCGAGGACCGGATCACGTAGGGCTTCTCGGCTTTGACTTGTTTCTTCACGACATGGGTATGCAGCAGGGGATTTGAGAACGGAGGTGTGACATGACACGATCTTAATTTTTTTTTTTTTTAACAGCATCACTCTGGCTTCTGGGTTGGAAATTGACGGCCGAGGCCGGAAGACCAGCTGAGAGGCTGCTGCAGTGACCCAGGTAAGGGATGCTGGTGACCCGGGCCAGGTGGTAGTGGTGGAGAAGTGCCAGCTTTAGATCTGTTTTTTATCTATTTTGAAGCAGACGTAACACGATTGGCTGAAACTTTGGATGTCAGGTGAAAGAAAGAAAGAGTTAAGGATGAGTTGGAGGCTATTTGCCTGAGAACTGGCATAGAGTTGCTACCTCTGAGCAGGAGAAGACAGAGAGAGGAGAAGATTTGGGAAGAGGAGGGCTTCTGTTTTATATGTCATAGGTGTGAGAGGCCTCCCGGATATGTCAGCAGAGCCGATGTGTAGACAACTGGACACAGTAGTGTGAAGTTCAAGGGAGAGGTCAGGCTGGAGAAATGACTTGAGAGTTATCAGTGGCCGAACGGTGTTTGAAACTGTGATTCCGGTGACACCAAAGGGAAAACTGTAGATAAATAAGCGTGCTGACATTTTCACCTGTTTCATTCACTTTTGAGTTTGACTTGTTGATCTTATTTCTGCAGTTGTCCTGGGGGATTGGCTTTAGGGCTTCTCCTGCGTCTGTGAGCCATGTTGGGTTACTTTGTTTTGTTTCCTTTCGCCAGTGTGGAAGGTCCATCTGGGTCTGTGTGGGAGCAGGTACGGGGTGGGAGGTTTGCGCTCACCTCATCACTGCTGAGTGCAGAAGTTTTCTTCTAGACCTAAAGATGGTGTGCAGGTTGATAGAAAAACATCTTTGGTGCCTGGGATAACGGAGACATTCCTCAGATCCTGGTTTGTTCTGTTGGATGTGGATTTCCCACTCCTCCTTCAGTTTGGTTGCCTACCACATTGTCCGGCCCCAGCTCTGCTGTTTCTTCAGCTCACAGACCAGGGCGCTGAGCATGGCACTGAGGCTTGGGTAATCGTCACATTCCCGGACAAGGAATTTGTCCAGTGGTGGACATACAGGCCCATCGAGTCGTTCCTGGGATTGATACAAGGCTGTCGGGAGAAAGAAACCCTCTTTCCACGGGACCTACTGAACTAAAACAGTCCTGGAATTGATAGTTGTTACTCCTTTGCTGCATAGAGGGAGCATGTTTAGAGGAGGAGAGAATGCAGCTTTCATAAAGAGGAAAAGCCAGGTGAGAGATGGGAGAGAATATGTGCCCTAACAGCATTGTTTAAAGATCTTGCCCTGAGCTGTATCTGAAGTCACTGTTGGGCAGCTCCTTGCTTGCTTGCTTGCTTCCTTCCCGTATCTTTCCTCTCCTTCCTTTATTCTTTTCTTTCCTTCCCCCACCCCCCTTCTTTCTGGAATGTGCCTTTTGGAATTGGCTTTCTCTTCCTTTGCAGTTGGAATAGTTCTCATCTCATGCCTGTTCAATCCTTCAGGCAATCCTCAGGCCCAGGTATGGGAAATAAGGGTCTTTACAAATGGTTCATTGAACAAAAGAGGCACATTTAGATGCTTAGCTAAACTCTTTTTTTCTGTATCTCAGAGATGCCATCACTGTCGTTTCGGGATATGTTTTTCTACAGTCACATAGGCAGGACTTACAGAGCCAGCCCTGGACGTCCTGAGTTGCCAGCTGAGACTGGAACAAGGGTCAGTGGTGAATGAGTTCATTACAGTCCTTTCCTCCCAGTTCCTATTTTAGTGGAGGACAGATATCAAACAAATAGATGCAATTTAAATAGTAAAGCAGACAAGTGCAAGGGAGCCCGGGGTCAGTTCTGGAAAGGAAGGGCCACTCTGAGGAGGTATTTTCGAATATCGTAAGAGCAAAGTAAGTGCACGAACATGTGGTGGTCTGGGTGGATGCAGTCCGGGCCGAGGAAATAGTGAGGGCCCCGAGAGAGAATGAGCTTATGTATGCAACTGCCAGAACGCTTTTATGGAAAGAACGGGGTGAAGGATGATGAGAATGGCAATCAGAGTTGTACAGGGACCTGGTCCTGTCCAGCCTCGGGTGTGATGGCAAGGATTTGGGATGTTCTGAAGAGACGAACTCCCTGGGGGTGAAATCAGGGAGGGCTGCTGGGAGGAGGTGGCAGGACCAGGAATGACAGCCTGAGCTCTTCCCCCGCCCCATGTAAACCTCTTTCCCCTTCACTGCAGCCTTGGGGGTAGGAGGGCAGTGGGGGCAGGGTCTGTAAGCCACAGTAGGATTTTGGTATTTGTCCAAGAGCAGTGAGGAGCTATGGAAGGATTTTAAGCAGCAACGGGCTCAGGTTGGATCCTCACTGCCGTATTGTACTCGGAACCAGAGGAAGGAAGCGTTACATAGTAGAAATCTCGGTTATCCCTCGCTCCCCCCCTCCAAAACATGTTTAAGATTGTCAACAACAGAAATAAAACTTCCTCTAATCCGCACCTTCCCCCCAGCCCCTCAAAAAAAGAAACCAATGAGTGTACTAAGGAACTTTGGGCTGGCTTTGAACAGGGACGTGATGTGATTCAATGTCTGCTTTAAAACCGTCACTAATGTTCTGTGGCAGACTGACCAAGCTCCCTTTCACTTGTCTGCTTTACTATTTAAGTTGCATCTATTTGTTTGATATCTGTGTCCTCCACCAAAATAAGGACCGGGAGGAAAGGACAGGGAGACCAGTTAAGGGCTGACGCCGTGGTCCAGGGGCGAGGCCATGGTGACTTGGACCAGAGTGGTAGTGCCAGAGAGTCATCAGAAAGCAGGGGATAAAGCCGATGAGGTTTGCTGATGGAGTGGTCACAGGGTTTGAGCACATGACATAAGTGTCATGTTGCCTGAATGAAGAAGTCCTTGTGCCACTTTACTGATAGGGGCAAGTCTTAGGGGCAGATTTTGAGAGAGGGTGCAAAAAGGTCTACGTGAGCTCTGTTGTGTTAAGATACCGCCAGACATCCAGAAGGGGATGTGTGCCGGGTGGATTTGTCTGGAGCTCTGGCGAGAGGCCGGGGAAGGAGATAATGTGAGGGATTCAATGGCATGCGGGTGGATTTAAGGGTGTTGTGTTTGGTGACAAGTCCCGGCGTGTGAGTGTGGGGAAGCTGGAGACCTGAGCTCTTGGAAGACCTAAAAGAAGAGGCTTCTAGACTTGAGAGGGGCTGTCACAAAGCAGGTCACCAGGGTGGTGTGGAGCCCCGGAGACCGTGTGCACCAGTGTGTTCAGGAGAAGGCGGGTGTGATAAGATATTGCTGAGTGGCCACGTATAATGGGGAGTGGGAAGTCTTTGCTGGATTTGCCTTCATCGTCATAAACATCAAGGCCGGGGTGTGGGAGAGGTGGAGAACACTCTAGGTAGGGACTGACTCTGGACCAAGTGTAGAGTGGGCAGTCCCTCTTACGTGGCAGCCACTGAGGCCGACCAGGGTGTGCAGATGCTGCCCAAACCGTCTTGCCTCTGCTAGAATATCATAAGCGACGGGCTGGATTGTCTGATGAAAAAACCAAAATGGCGCCACCACTGCTGTGGTGGAGAGAAAGGCAGATTGCTGGGAGTTTCAGTAAGATGAAGATTATTTTGTTATCTTTATGTGTGATGTTTGAATGTGACCTGCACAGGAAACCCGAATGAGAAGCTCAGGACAGAACTGCAGCTGCAAGGGGCGCCTGGGGGGCTCAGTCGCTTGAGCATCCAACTCTTGATTTCAGCCCAGGTCATGATCTCACCGTTTGTGAGTCTGAGCCCCGCATCAGGCTCGGTGCTGACAGTGCATTGCCTGCTTGGGATTTTCTCTCTCGCTCTCTCTCTGCCTCTCCCCTGTTTACTCTCTCTGTCTCTGTCTCTCTCTCTCTGTCTCTCTCTCTGTCTCTCTCAAAATAAATAAACTTAAAACATTTGTTTAAATAAATAAAAAATAAAAATAAAAAACGAAACTGCAGCTGCTTCTGAGGGACTGCAGGTAATAGATGAATTTGGCAGAAACCAGTGAGTGTTTGTGGTTCTTAGCACAGTCTGTTGGTAATCCCATCCAACATCTATTTCCATGAGTAGCTCAGTTTTATTGTTTCTTTTGCAAATCACCTTTAAGTTGGGTGCCCGATATGTGCTAAAATCAACCTGAGGGAGAAAAACTTCTGTGGCATTTAAAAGGATTTGACATGTGCTAGTTTGGACAATTCCCAGCAAGAGGGGACATTTTATTAGGACATTCCACTGGAATAAATTGCACTCTTTTTTTTTAATGTCTATTTATTTTTATTTTTATTTATTTTTTATATTTATTTTATATACATATAAATACATGTTTTTTATTTTATATTTATTGATATTTTATTTTTATTTATTAAACACTGATTTAAATGTTAAGGAGAGAAAGACAGAGTGTGAGCAGGGGAGAGGCAGAGAGAGAGGGAGACACAGAATCCGAAGCAGGCTCCAGGCTCTGAGCTGTCAGCACAGAGCCTGATGTGGGGCTCGAACTTACAGACTGTGAGATCATGGCCTGAGCCAAAGTCGGACACTTAACCGACTGAGCCACCCAGGCGCCCCAGTTGTCTGTACTCTTTTGAAGACAGTACAATTCCATTCACTTTTAAGGGATTAAAGATCTAAAAAATAAGAGGGAATGAGGGCCATTCTAATATAAACAGTTATAATTATGGAGTTCGCACCCAGCTGGGTGGAGAGAAATGATCAGAACCCACCTCAAGAACACTTCACAGTAAGTTTGAGATTTTGGAATTCTTATATTTGAGGGTCATGTCTGATTAATGAGCTAACTCATCTCTGGAAGGTAGCCTGTCACTCCGAGCTATCCAATTCTGTGAGCCTCTGTTTACAAATTACATTTGTCAAAGTTGGTACTGAGAGAATACGATATAACCAGTAAAACTTGCACCTTCTCATACTTAGACTGGTTTTCTAGAACAGTTTTCACTGGGCTGATGTTTGAATATTTGGTTAACATGACCATGCTTTTTAACGTGTCCTTTCTAATCTTCAGAAGAAATTTAAATGTCTCTGGGAACACAGTTAAAGGAGTAATTAATTTTTCCTGGCAGGGGTCAGGAAAGACTTCGGAACAAATGTAACATTTGAGGCAAGGCTGGAAAGATGGATAGTTTTCTGGTAGAAAAGGGAAGAAAGCGTTTCATGCGGAGGGGAAGCATGAGCAGAAGCAAGACCACGTGGAAATGCCTCAGGTGCTTGGATCCAGGCCAATTCTAGTGAAAAAAAGGAATACTTTGGAATTAAGGGCTTTAAAGACAGGAGCAGGCCTTTGTGGTGTCCAGGCTTTCTAGTTAGCAAGTGCATGAGCTGCTAGGCGGCCTGCTGTCTCTGGGGCAGGATTGATCGCCATTTCCTACTGTGGCACTTTCCTGCTGCTTTGACATTTGCATGAACCTGGCAGAGGATGCGGACTGATGTTGCTCAGAACTGAAGATTGATTTTCAGTCCTGGGAAGGTTTGTAGGTGACCTTTAGAGCCAGCTGAACTGGGTGATTGCTCAGAGAACAGACTAGAACGAGTGATGTTAAGGAGGCACCAACGGTAGGTACCCAAGGTCCGACTTCCAAAGGGCAGGCTCTCCTTGATCACTGTTAACCCAGGTGGGGTCCCACTCAGACTGTGTCATGAAGGCTGTCAGAGGAGAGGCAGTGTAACCAGTGCCTCCACCATCAGTGCTGGGAAGTACGTGATGGATGCCACCATGGTAGTAGTATCAGTAGGGGTATGCTAGCCCTGGGTATCTTGCCCTCAAAATCAGGATGCCCCTGTATTAGTCAGGGTTCTGCAGAGAGATAGAATCAATAGAGGGTGTGTGTGTGTGTGTGTGTGTGTGTGTGTGTGTGTGTGGCCGTATCCATACCCATATCCATGAGAGAGAAAGAGAGAGATTTTAAGGAATTGGTTCATGTGATTCTTAGGGCTGACAAATCCAAAAATCTGCAGGGTGGGAGGGCAGGCTGGAGACTCAGGGCAGAGCTCATATTGTAGTTCAAGTCTGAAGGTTGTCGTCCACTGACAGTTTCTTCTTGTTTGGGGAGGTCAGTCTTTGTTCTTTTAGGGCTTCAACTGATTGGACGAGGCCCACCTATATTATGGAGGGTAATCTGTGTTACTCAGTGTCCACTGATTTAAATGTTAATATTATCCGAAAAAACACCCTCACAGAAATATTCGGGATAATGTTTGACTAAATATCTGGGCATCGTTAACCATCACAACCTCTAAAAACTGCTGTAGAGTGAGGATTCTCTATTAGTCAATGTCTGTTTATCATCGTTTTGCCAACAAAACAGCAGGGAATTTTTATTATTTCTTCCATGTTGCTATATGCCCAGTACCAACAGCATTCCCTGGCATATAGTGAATGCTTAAGAAGTGTTTTTATAAATTGAGTGAATAATAGAATAAACATTGACTTCAGTTATTTGGAAACACAGTACCTGGCACTCCAGTTATCTTCATCCTGGCCAGAATGTTTGTGCTAACATGATATGATTGCCCAGAGTTGCTCCGTATGTCTGGCTTGAGCCTCTGCATCTTCCCAGACGTAACGTAGGCATCTTTGGAAGTTGATTGTAACTTTTTCATGTTGCTCATTACCATGGATACCCTGGGAACAGCCTCCGCTGCACTGTGATTTGGCGTGTTCCATTGGGCGGCTCTTAGCCGAGCGAGAACCCTCAATGAATGATCTGAGGAATCTCAGTTATTTTAGTTGTGTGTATATATATATATCATATATATCGTATATATATATATGCCACATATATATATATGATAGATATATGATATATATATATATATATATATATATGATATATATATATATATCATATATCTATCATATATATATATGTGGCATATATAATAGTATATACCATCTCTGTATCGGGAGAGGGCTGAAGAGAGAAAGTTCATCAGAGAGGGGGTGCACATGCGAAGGGCAATGGAGAAAAACATCTGCTTCCGATTTTGTCCACAAGCGAGCGAAGACTGATCCATGCTTAGGTTGCTCGCAATGTTCAGATTTTCCTGTTGTTTCGCACCCTTTTTTCAAAAGCTTATTTATTTATTTTAAGAGAGACAGAGACAGCGCAGGTGGTGGGAGGTGTAGAGAGAGAGGGAGAGAGAGAGAGTATCCCAAGCAGGCTCCACACTGCCAGCGCAGAGCCCAGTCTGGGTCTCGAATCCACAAAGCTGTGAGATCATGACCTGAGCCCAAACCAAGAGCTGGACACTCACCCGACTGAGCCCCCCGGGCGCCCCTAGTTTGCATCCTGTGTAAACACTGACGTTATCCTAAGGACTGTGCTGGACATTTTTGCACCATGTTCCCTGCCTTCCATTAACCTACATCCCAGATAGGTGTCTGGGAGGCAGAGGTGTGTGTTCAACTTTTCTACCTGGTGTGGCAACATTATTTGTACGGGTTAGAATTTGAGTGAGAACTTCTGTGGGAAAACAGAGCGGTTGGGGTGATGGCGAAGGGGATCGTTCTCTGCCAGCAGCGATGGGGAAAGAGGTCTAGAGATGGGGTTGGAAGGATTAAACAAAGTGCCAAAGAACATTTGCTTGGTTGGAGTGAAGGAAAGGGAAAGACCGTAGGAGGTGAAGAAGGAATCAAGAAAGCTGGCAGAAGGGCCTCGGGACCACCAGAAGGAGCCATTTAGGAAGCGAAGACTACGGGGGCCAGAGAATCTTACTGACCCATAAGAATATCTCTTTTGGGGGCGCCTGGGTGGCTCAGTCGGTTAAGCGTCCGACTTCAGCTTAGGTCATGGTCTCATGGTTTGCAGGTTTGAGCCCTGCATCGGGCTCTGTGCTGACAGCTCAGACCCTGGAGCCTGCTTCAGATTCGGTGTCTCCCCACCTCTCTGCCCCTCCCATGCTCATGCTCTCTCTCTGTCTCTCAATAATAAATAAATGTTAAAAAAAAGTATCTCTTTTGAAAAACACTTTATAGTGTCTGACACTCAGCCCGTAGGGATGTGATATGATCAAAATATTTGGCAAGAAAAAAGACCTCTTTGTGTCTCTGCAGAGGAAACTAGCAAGAAACGGGGCGGGGGGGGGGCGGCTGAGGGGCTAGCTAGGGTTTTGTCTTGAGGAATAAAAGAGAAAGGAAGGGAATGAAGGTGTTGGAGGAAGTATTGGCATTTTATTTCTTCTAGAATTTGGATGAAGACTGTGATGCATCTTTTACTTGCTGGTCTTCTGACCCTGGGTGATTGGGGTGACTCTCAGAGGTGATTTGAGGAGTTGAACAGTGTGGTGGGTTAAAAACTGCAGTCTTGAGGCAACAAGAAGGGAAGGGTTTGAGAAAATACAATATAGGCGTCTGGGTGGCTCAGTCAGTTAAGCAAATGACTTTGGCTCAGGTCATGATCTCGCAGTTCATGAGTTTGAGCCTCGCATCAGGCTCCCTGCTGTCAGCACAGAGCCCACTTGGGATCTTCTGTCTCCACCTCTTTCTACCCTTACCCCACTCATGCATGCATTCTCTCTCTCTCTCTCTCTCTCTCCCAAAAATGAATAAAACATTTAAAAAAATATGTACTACCAACGCAACTGCAAATCAGCCTCTTGGGTCCGGGGAGAACATGTCAGGATGAGGCGACTATCAAGACCGTGGGAGTTGAGACAATTAAGAGAGCACATTCCTCATTAGGAAAGAATCAAAACTAGATCCCAGAGGAGGAGTCACAGATGGTGAGGGAAGTGATGAAGGTGAGCATCCAAAAGTGACACAAAAGTTAGAAGGATACCAAGGTCAGGGTGGATTCCCTCAGAACCATGATGTAGAACTGGCGGGCTCCTTTGCAAAAGGTCCAGCTTCTTCCTGACGCTTCCAGCTTCCTCCTGTATGTGTGACTGACACTGGGGAATACATCCTCCTGCCTCCCATTGTCCTGCACTCCCTGGGCCCACAGTCTAACCAGGTCTAGGCTGGTTTTGTAATGAGAACCAAGTCCCAGAAGCTACTATTGTGTCCCACGTTTGGATTCCCTGAGAAGCCCTACTAATCAGGACCTCCCCGTTTGGGGTGAATTCCACTGGAAACCCCAAGGCTAATAGCTCCTCCAGATTGCACACCCCTGCTATTCTTAGTTCCTTCTCAAAATTAAAGTCCCTAGAAGGTATGTTACCTCTTCTGCGTAGTCTGGCCTGCTGTGTGCTTCTCCTCCTGACCCAGCCTCCACCACTGCCGTCCTCCAAAACCTATGCCCTGTGCCTTACGGAGAACTGGTTTCCTAGTGAACAAAAGTCCCTTCTTTTGCCCTCTTCTTCAGTGGAAGCTATTACCTTTGAGTGTCTTTCTTTCTTCCTTCCTTCCTTTCTTTCTTTCTCTCTCTCTCCCTTCCTTCCTTCCTTCCTTCCTTCCTTCCTTCCTTCCCTCCCTCCCTCCCTCCCTCCCTCCCTTTCTTTCTTTCTTTCTTTCTTTCTTTCTTTCTTTCTTTCTTTCTTTCTTCTTTCTTTTTTCTTCTTAGAGAGAGAGAGAGAACACAAGTGGGGGAGAGGGGCAGAGGGAGAGAGTGAGAAAGTATCTCAGGCAGGCTCCATGCTCAGTGAGGAGCTTGACACAGAGCTTGATCACATGACCATGGGATCATGATCTGAGCCAAGATCAAGAGTCAGATGCTCAACTAACCGAGCCCTCTAAGTGCCCCCTGCCTTTGAGTTTTAATGGACATCTTCCTCCATCTCAAGGCTTCCACATTTGCAGCAGCCTCCCTACTGTAGGTTCTTTGAGAGCAGGAAGCACATGTGATGTGTTTACCAAGAATCTTCCCAGCATCTAACACAGTGTCCAAAATAGCAGCTACTCAAGAAATACTTCTTAAATGAACGAATGAGTGCACGCATGTAGAATCTGCTCTTTTGCCACAGCGTGTGTACTAAGAGCCAGGAGTCCCTTTTCCTGAATTACTGTCAATGGTGGTCCTCACTTTTGTCCCCCATGTCATGAAGCCTTTGCCCTCTGGCTCCTGCCTTGCTGCTACACCAAGTCTGGAATAACTTCAGTGCCCTGCCACCCCTTGGAATTATGCCACAGCTGACATTTTTGTTCTCATTGGTGGAACTTTCTAGAAGTGGGTATTCATAGGCCATGAAAATGTTCTTTACACTCTTATCTCCAATTCCTCACCTCCAAGTGCATCCTAATTCAGTCCAGCTGAGCATTTGTACAACCAAGATTCCCGACTCCCTATCGTCCTTCTTCTTTTTATTAAATTCACTGCACTTTTCTGTCTTTAGTTCAGTTGACAACTTAGCAACACTTGCCAATTTTGGCCATGATTGCCTTGAAACATTTGTCCTTGGCTTTCTCTAGAGTTACTCTTACAGTTTCTTCCTTCCTTTCCTTCTCCATCTGTCTTTATTCTCTTCTCTCTGTGCCCATTTCTAAAACATTGGTGCTTTCTTAGTGTTTAGTCTTTTTTTTTTTTTAAGATTATTTATTTATTTTGAGAGAGAGAGAGAGCAAGCATGCAAACAGGAGAGGGGTAGAGAGAGAGAGGGAGAGAGAGAATCTGAAGCAGGCTCCACACTGTCAGCACAGAGCTGGACATGGGGCTCGATTCCATGAAATGTGAGATCATGACCCGAGCTGAACTCAAGAGTTGGATACTTAACTGACGGAGCCACCCAGGTCCCCTAGTGCTCAGTCTTCTGCTCTTTTTTTTCTTAACCCTAAATTTTCTACCTGTGCTGTCCTCTGGCACCCCCTGAATAGTCATTTGCATTAGAGATGTCTTCCTAATTTAGGTCCATCTCCTATCAGCTTATGAGGTCTAGATAGATATCTTGCTCCTATGTACTAATTGTACATAAAGGGCTAAAATTGACCTCAAATTCAACCTGTTTTAAATGGAACACATCATTCCCAACCAACTCTCCAACTTTGCTTTGTCCCCAGTATTTTCTTTTTCATAACCTTCCTTGTATGCCCTGATTCCTTTTCATTCTCTTGAACCTCACTCCCACAGCCTTCTTTGCGTCATTATTACTTATTGCCTGGGTTAGCTTGGTTCTTTCTGAAGCTGCTTTCCAGGTATCTACTCCTAACTGCA
The DNA here is from genome assembly GCF_022837055.1 of Prionailurus viverrinus. Lineage (NCBI taxonomy): Eukaryota > Metazoa > Chordata > Mammalia > Carnivora > Felidae > Prionailurus > Prionailurus viverrinus. The sequence continues at coordinate 19,059,539 of NC_062567.1, forward strand.
TCCCATTTAATATCCAAACTGTCAACTTTCTAAAATAAAAATCTGATCATGTCATTCTCCTGCTTAAAACCTTTCACTTCTTCTGCATTGCCCTTAGTGAAACTCGAAACTTTTTGGCATAGCCTGCAACAATCCTTCAAAATCTAACCTAAAGTATACTTATTGAATAAATGAATGACTAATTTAAGAGCTTGAATGAGAGGCCATGATGGACTAACGGTGGCATAAATGCCGGAGAGTTCCAATAGCAGCATCCTGGGAGAATGAACTTGGTCTTGTTTTATATTATCATTAATACGTTCAAGTACTCCCTTAGCTTGGAAATATTTGAAGTTTAGTGCTTCATCAGGAAGCACACACCTTGTCTTTCCTACCCATAACAAGCTGGCCATTAGAGTGCCTTCTACAATGCTGTGTGCGGTGTCCTATGCCCAGGAACGGATGTGTTGTCTGGGAGGGTTTTTTCATTCACAGATTTTAATAATTTAAACCAATAAGAGTTCTATGTGCTGAAGTATTTTGAAATGTAAGCGAAAACCGTGTCTTCTGGTTTTCAGTTCCCCATATTATGCGTCATGAGGTCCCTACAGGAGCTTAAAATGTCTTTTCGATAATAGGATACTATTTTTCCACCTCTTCCCTAGTGTCCTTGAATTTACTTTCAGTATGAAAAAATATTCAATTTCATCCCATTTTACTGTGATTGATGAAATTAATTTGTCAGTGTGGCTAATGGTCTTGCAAATCAAATAATTTCCTCGGTTTAGCAAATCTGGTTGAAGAAAAATGCGAAGAAGAAGTTTTAACCTCCTGGCTTCCTTTACTATATTCAGAGATGTCTCCAGGGGTTTCCTGTCAGATTATGTGTCTTGAAAGTATTTGTGACTAATTATGGGCAATGGAACCTCAGGTTCAGGTTTTGAAAAATGTTGAGATGAGGGAACATCAGCGGACATATTTTATTGTGTCTACTTTTTAAATAAATTTTCCGGAAGATTGTTTTCATAGGCAAAAAGTGGGTCTGCTGTGTTATTATGTGTTTTGTTTTTGACAGCCGATTCTGTATTTCACATCCCTCAGGTTAGAGGGAAGACAGAGGCAGTTTGTGGGTATTTGTGAGCTCTTGCTAGAGCCAGCTGGATGCTGGCTATCCTTGTTCAGTTATCCTGTGGTGTATGTTAAGCCCAAAATAGTTTTCATAAAGAAACAGATTGAATTTCACTGTGAACATTTTCATCAATTCCTGGAATCTCAGAATGTCATTAATTAGCAGTTGGAAGTGTTGTGTTATGTGTCAGTAGTGATTTAATGAATTGAAATAGTATTAACTTTGCCTTTTTTTTTTTTTTTGGTTCTTAAGACATTTACATTTTATTTACTCTTTAGCTGTGGGCTTAAACAAGCCTTTATTTATTTTTTTTAGAGTGGAAATCATTGAACAAAATATTTGTTTGCTTCAAAGGTAGGTTTATTTTATAGCTTTGAATAGCATGGGAAAAAATTGTACTTTGATCCAAATGTTAATTGAAGGCTGAAGAATTGTTTCTGAAAATTTGACTATTTTTAACCACCTGGATATAAGTTCTAATTAAAATAACCACATGTGACATTCACCTTTATTTTCATTAACTCAGAATTAAGAAGCGTGTTATAGGTATAATTTTCCACTATTTATGCAATATTGTACTTTCTCTGGTTCCCTGAGGTATTTTATGTTTGATTACATTTATTTTGAAATGATTTTTCTTCCTCTTATATCAAAAGCATTAGTTATGACATGTTACTAATGAATGCAAGCATAAAGGAGAGACATTTTTATTAACTCCTAAGCATTAGATTTTATTCCGTGCCTTTAGGTTCTTGGCTTCTTAAAAAAACTCGTCATGAGATAAAGTGAGTAGGTATTTGCTGAGTGCCTTCAATGGGTCAGACTTGTGCTAAGCTATGTATGCTACTTATGTTATTGCATTCAATTATATAAGAGCCTTATAAACTATCATCATCTCCACTTTCCATGGAAGGTAGCGGAGGCACAGAGGTTGAGTACCTAACCTAGGTTTTCATATTGATGGACTTGGGATGGACCTTTGACATTAGTGATAGATACTCTGCAAGCCTATTCACCAGTTTAATGTTTCTTATATTTTATGGGAACTCCAGTGTTATATAGAAAGTATTTTTGCCTAGTTGAAGAAAGATTCCAGATTTGATAAACAATGGTGCCAATGAGTAAATGTCAAACAATAATGGAGGCAAATTTGGCTAAAGACCAGTGTCACTGGTTATAATCAGAGTTTCCATGATCATCATGTAAAACCTTACAGAAAGAAAAGATAAAATCCTCCCTACAAGGAATAGGAGATCATTGTACCCAAAGAAGCATGACCAATAAACTCACAATTAGTAGAAATCATTTTAGAGCTTTGGATTGAAATATGCTTTATGTGCTGTGCCTGCTTTATCTGTATATTTGCTTGTGAACATAATCAAAAGTCAAATAGCTATCCACCTATTTCTTGGTTGAAGTAGCTATAATAGTTTTCGAAAATTTAAGATGTAAGCTGGGAATTAAATTTGTACCTGTGGAGCATGTATGTGACTGAGTTGACCCAACTCTCTGTAATGGACTCTCAAAACATTTGAGTACAAGAATCCCATTGATTGAAACAAGAGTTATCCACACTTGCAGTTCCTGGAAGTATGTTGGAGAATGGAATGGTGGTCTATTCTATAATAAGCAAATTAATCTTTTTTAAAGGATCGAAAACACCGTAAGTCCAAACTCCAAACTAATCTCAAAAATCTTTTCATAGGCCAACCTAATATGAGTTTTACCACATCATGTTTTAGAACATGAAGGAAATCCTAGATCATAAAAATTTCCGACTGTCACTTTCAACTCTACCTTTGGAGCTTAATTATTCTGTTCCCTTCTCATCTTCCTGACAAATTTCTACTTGCAGACCCAACTTAAAAGTGTCCTCATCTATGAATTCTCCCCCAACTGCTTGCTCACCATTCCCTCCTCCCTGCCCCTATCAGAGTTTACCTCTCCTGGATGTCTCCTACACTATCTAATGACCAGCCTTCCTAGTGTCTCCTCTGCTGAGCTGGGAGCACCTGGGGAGGAGTGGAATTCATTTCAGAATCCTCTTGGTATGGTACGGTGCCTGGAACATAAGAGGCACTCAGTGTTTTTTGAACAAATGAATCAGTGACACAAGATAATCAAAGTGTGTGTATACTGGAGATAATCACATCAAAAAAGTGAGAGAAAGGGAAGGGGAAGTTAGTTTCCCAGAAGAACTCCAAAGACAGAAGAATCCCATCCCCGATTAACCTCTGTTTTAAAGGAAATGTGGTGATTGCTCACGACAGAGTGCTCCTGGCACCACGTGATCCATGTGAGGGGCTTTCTTTAGATGGAAACTTCACTAGAATACAGAGTTTTAATGTTCTGCCCAGGGACCTTCCCAGCATTTTTCCAGATAGTCTAACAGACACTCTTCCTCCTTTCTTGTTATGACCTTTGATGAATCTGGGGGATATTCTGATCCTGGCGGCCTTTAATGGGGCACAGGTCAAGCCTAGAGATGGCAGAAGTCAAGGCTGCTGCTGCCGTATCACCCCCACCTCTCTTGATACCTTTCTTCCTTAGTGTCCACGTGTCCCAAGGATCTAGCATCCCTCCCCCTTCTGATTTTCTCTCCGCCTTCTCGTTGGGGCCCTTGAATTTTGACATTCAGCTTCTGAATGCTCCTTTCATGTTGCTTTCCCATGTTTCCTTAATCGCTGGGCATCCTCTGAGGGAAGGAGCTGTTAGGTCCATTGTACCATTTTCTACAATTTTTTTAATGATCATTGCTAATTTTTTCCATTTGTGAGCCGTAATCGGTGGTATTTAACTGCTGCATTACGAGGAAGGGTAAAATCAAAGGAAAAAGATTTTAAAATCCCATTGGCAAATGACTTAGAACCACCAAATCATCAAAACAATAATTAAATACAAACTGAATTTCATCCTTATTATACAAATACTCTGGCAAATCACAGTCTGTGTAGCCGGCAGGGTTGATGCTTCCAATCCAGAGGTCTGCAGTGGTACTTCCCCCGTGCAGACTCTTGAAGTTCCAGCTGCCTCGGGCTGTGGCCCGCATTCTTTCCTGAGCTGCAGAGCAAACGGAACAAAAGGTCTGGAAGAGAAAATAGCTTGGATCCTTGGAACTGGCTAAGATAAATTAAAATCCTGAAGAAATCCTAAGAACCCAAATCTATGGATAGAGAAAGACATCTCTTGAAGTATATATGGCAGTTCCTAACCATGGATCTTTCGTCATGCTCCAGGGGATGACGACTCCTGATTTAGTCCCACTACAGTTGACTAATTCAGTTTTATTACCCAACTGGCCATATAATTTTTACCTGAGTCTCTTAATCTCTGTCATCTTCCGTGACCATAAAAGTCCCTAACAGCGCTGAAGTTCAACACCTCTGTGATCCTATGGGTGAGAGAGTACAGGATGTGCAATGCAGAGATGAATGTAGGTTATCTTTTCTCCCCCGTGGCCTCGAGTGAGGAGTGATACTACAACTACATGAATGCAAAGCAAAAACAAATGAGGAATGAAAAGAGAGGAGAAACAGAAAATAATAAGCCCAGAGGGAGAAGATTTAATATGTTTTGTGGGAGTACCAATGCTAGCAGGAAAAAAATAGAAAAGTCAATAGTCAACCCCAGAAATTTGGCCGTGCTGTGTGTCACCGAGAGCCTAATGGACTGATTGTGAACTAATGATTACAAAACGGATTTCGGTTTGCCTCCGGTCACCATCTACGCTTCCTGTTGTTTACAATTATGAAGCAGTATATTATTGCATTATTTCCTTTTAGTTTCTGTTGGTTCACATGTATTTGTATCATATTACCTGTGGTTATTATGTGAGTCTGAGGCCTGCTTCAAAGAAGTATAAGGTTAAAAAAAAAATGGAAACCTTTTGAATTAGTGTTTTCATTTTCTTTGGCTAAATACCCGGAAGTGGAATTACTAGATTGTATGGTACTTTTCAGTTTTATTGCAGCATTATTTATAGTAGCATGATGAATGGATAAATAAGATGTGGTACATATACACAATGGAATATTACTCAGCCACAGAAAAGAATAAAATCGTGCCATTCACAACCACATGGATGGACCTGGAGGGTTTTATGGTAAGTAAAACAAGTCAGACAGAAAGACAAATACCCGAGGTTTCACTTAAATGTGGAATCAAAACAAATGAATGAACAAACAACCAAAAAAAACCCAAAAAACAGACTCATAAATACAGGTAACTAAGTGCTGATTGCCAGAGGGCAGGGTAATAGGTGAAACAGGTAAAGGGGATAAAGAGGTACAAACTTCCAGTTATAAAATAAATAAGTCATGGGGATGAAAATTACAACATAGGGAATATAGTCAGTAATACTTAATAACTTTATATGGTGACCAATGATAACTAAACTTACCATGGTTAGCATTTTGAATATATATAATTATTGAATCATTATGCTATACACCTGAAATTAATATAATATTATATGTCAACTATACTTCAATTAAACATTTTAGAAAAGAACAAAAGTAGAAATCTGTAGATAAATAAACAGTAAATGATGTGGGTTAATATTTTGAAAAATAATATTGGGAATGCTAAAGATGAGTTTGAAAGTTAAATATATGGTGTTTTTAGTGTTTGTTTTTTTATTTTATTTAAAAACATTTTTCAATGTTTATTTATTTTTTGAGAGAGAGTTTGTACCTTTGACCACCATCCTCCAATTCTCTCTCCTCCCACACTTCACCTCTAGTAACCACAAATCTGCAAATCTGACCTCTTTTTCTATGAGTTTGGTGTGTGTGTGTATGTGTTTAAAGATTCCACATATAAGTGAGATCATGTAGTATTTGTCTTTCTCTGTCTGACTTATTTCATGTAGCGTAACGCCTTCAAAATCCATCTATGCTGTCACCAATGGTAAGATTTCCTCATTTTTCGTAGCTGAACAATAGTCCCTTATACATGTGTACCACAACTTCTTTATCCACTCATCTTTTGATGGACACTTAGTTGTTTTCATGTCTTGGCTATTGTGAATAATGCTGCTGTAAACACAGAGGTGCAGATATCTTTTCAAGTCAGTGCTTTTATATACTTTGGATATGTTCCCGGAAGTGGAACTGCTGAATCATAAGGCAATTCTAGGTTAATTTTTGAGAAGCTTCCACAATGTTTTTCATAATGGCTGCACCAATTTGTAATCCTGCCAACAGTTCACAAGGGTTCCCTCTCCTCCACATCCAGGCCAGCATTTGTTATCTCTTATCTTTTTCATGATGGCCATTCTAATAGGCAGGAGGTGATATCTCACTGTGGTTTTAACTTGCATTTCCCTATGACTAGTGGTGTTGAACATATCTTCATATACCTGCAGCTATTCATATAGCTTCTTGGAAAAAATGTCAATTCAGATCCTGTGTTCATTTTCCACTCAGAAAAAATAAACTCAAAATGGATTAGAGACTTAAATGTAGGACCTGAATCTATGAAACTCCTAGAAGAAAACGTAGGAAGAAAGCTCATGGACATGGGTCTTGGTCATGATTTTTTAGAAATCACTCGTAACATACAAGCAACAAAATAAAATATAAACAAATGGGACTACATCAAACTAAAAAGCTTCTGCACAGCAAAAGAAACCATCAGCAAAGGGAAAACACAACCTACAGAATGGGAAAAAAGTACTTGCAAATCATATTTCTGATAAGGATTCATATCCAATATATATAAAGAACTCATACAATTCAATAGCACAAAAGTAGTACTATGTTGAGTAGAAGATGCCAACAGTGGGCATCTCGCATTGTTTCTGATCCTAGAGAAAAGCTTTCTGACTTTCACCAATAGTATGATGTTTCCTGTAGATTTTTCATATATGGGTTTCATTATGTTTGAAGTAAATAAATGCTTAATTTTGAATGTTACAGTATCTGAAGGCCTGATTTCAGAAGAGGTATCTTTATTGAGTAGAAGGCAATTAACAGAAACAACAGTAATACTAATAATAATTAGATAATGGTGTAGAGAGAGGATAATTATATCCGACAGACCATGGGCTGATTCATAACTCCTCTGTTTTCTGGATATCAGATTGGAAACGAGGTGCTTAATGTGAACCACCAGTTTCCTGTCTGTGAATTTCTCTCAGAAAGTTGTATGCATGCTTTAAAAGTTCCAGGTTGCTTCTCTATCCACCTGCAATGTCTGTATGAAGGGTGCGTTTCTTTCCTGTGCTCCTTGACTAGACGGAGGAGGAAATTATTTCCTTTGACTTGACACTATATCCCCATTTAGCTCCCTTCTCCCATTGCCTCATATATACCTTATTAGGGGACTAGCCTATTTTATTTTATGCTGAGCTTTTTCTCTCTTCTCAGGCTTAGGGAAGTTTTAACTCACTACCCAGGCTGTCACGTATGATTTCAGGAGACGGCACAGACAGGTTAATAGACATACATGAATCCAAGTAAGTAGGTGAGGAGGTGCAGGTTTATTCTGCCATATACAGGCTCCTCCATTGGTTCTCCTTTCACTCGAGGCACAGGGGCTATAAGAACAAGGGAACTGGCCATGATGATGGCTACCGTCATGCATGGGGCAGGTGGAAGTAAATCTTTTCACCTCAGTGCTGGTTGAGTTAGACTAGTCTTCAGTGTTCCCATACCATCTGAATGGGACTGAAAGTGAGGTTAATAAGGAATTTGTGACATCCTAAGGTTGCATCAGTGTACCCTGAGATGGAAGTGTTCAGGTTCATCAAATGTTTTGATGATCAAAAAAGGTTTGGAATGGATAGTGGTGCAGAGGTTGAATTCTAGCGGCCACAGTTGAATGTCTACACTGTTGTCCAAAGATTTTTTTTTACACCTTTTTCCAGCAGTAAAGAGAAGAATAGCAGTAGAGAAAAAAAAGGCAGCAACATGGGAGGATGAAAAAAAAAACAGTCAAAGGTTAGTAGGAAGACCATATGTCTGCATACTGCATACATATGCTTATGCTGAGACAGTTCACCAGTTGGTAAAGAAAGAAAATCTCAGGGAGTTGAGTAAGTATCCACTTTTAAAGCTGATCTAGTCCCAAACAGTCATTAAAACTTTAATGTGATTTTTCAAAATTTAATTGGGCTAGCCATGTACTTGGAACTTCCTTATTAATGCATCTCAGTGTTAGTTATAATAAACACTATAGGACGGTTGGATAGAAAACTGTTTCCCTTCTTTTTTTTAATCACTTTTTTCAACCCCAGAAGTGTGCATTAAACATTAGAATAAAAAGCATTCACTTGCTATCCTACCTAACATGTGCAGCTTTCAAATCTCCATGTCTTATCAGGGTTACTCGGTAATTTAATTTTTAAAAAATATTTACATTTAATTAAAAAAAATTTACATATTTAAAATATTTAAAAAATATTTTTAAAAATTTGAAGGTGACTTACAGAAGAAAATGTGGCCAATAAGAAGGTAGACAGCAGTTAAATTTCTTTAGTTAACAATGATTTCAGTATTATTCTACTCAGTAGGAAATTTAAGTCAGATGACAAGTTGAAAATCATGTATTATAAAGGAAAACTGGGTCTTTCTCCAAGAGACTTTTCCAGCTTCTAAATCACATGTGGCTCCATGCCCTGTAATTGTCACTTAGCGGTGTGCTACAATGAATACAGCAAACACTAGTTTTTGCTTTTGTAATATATAAAGAATAGTTTTTATTTATGGCAGTGATCTTGACATTCAAACAAACAGGTAACAGTTTGATCAAGTTTATCATGATCTGATTTCCTCTAGGCACCACTTAACAGCAAAGAACAATAATTTGTTTTCAACCCTGATGTTACTGGAAGTTCATGTGACAAATATGTAGGTTCACAGAAGCCATTTGACTGCAGAGTCGTGGTTATGGCTATGTGCTCATGTAGCCTCTCCAACAACATGCCATTCTTATTCTCACCTCTGTTCAGTCATTGCTTAAGCAAACATTCATCCAGGGCCTATCCTGTGCTAATAGAAAAGATACAGAGATAGGCAGTTAGAGTCCTACCTCCTTAGGACCTTATGAATTAGCTGGGAGACACAGGAACATTCAGGGTGCTGGGGGAACATAAAGAAGCAGTGAATAATTAGGATAAGTGGTGGAAAAGGATGGTCAGAAATGGTTTCTAAAAAGAGGTGGACAGGGACGTCTGAGTGGGTCAGTCGGTTGAGCGTCTGACTTTGGCTCAAGTCATGATCTCGCGGTTCTTCAGTTTGTGCCCCATGTCGGGCTCTGTGCTGACAGCTCAGAGCCTGGAGCCTGCTTCGGATTCTGCATCTCCCTTGCTCTCTGCCCCCACCCCTGCCACCCCACTTGCACTGTCTCTCTCTCTCTCAAAAATAAATAAACATTAAAAAAAATGGTTGACAAAGAGGGCAGTGAGTGCAGTAGGGGATAGGTATGAACAGCTGTGTAGTGCCCCCTGATAATTTAGCTGGGTGTAAGAGAAGTTGGGACAGGAGAGGCATGTCACATGAAGGAGCTGGGCTTTGCGCTGAAAGCTTTGGAGGGACAGAAGGATTCCAAGCAGGAGAGTGATATTATCAGGTTCGCACATTCCTGGTGCTAAAGCCCCAACTAAGAAAACAGAGATAAGAAGAACATATTCACATTCTACTAGGAAAGAACTGGAAGGGAAGGTAACCAACTGGAAGGGAGAAAGAGGGCACTAGGACCACTTGGAATGGGCACTTGGAAGGTGCCTTTTACTGAGAAAGGAAAGGGCTGGTGATGAATTTACATAGGGATGGCATTTTAATGCCCTTCTCTCTTCTGTAGTTTCCTAACATAGAAATGTACACATAAAGAAAATACACAAATGAGACATAAATCACTGCTTTACTAATAATCAGGTAAGCAACTTACACCCCAAAGTAAGCCCAGACATGAGGCCTAAGTCTGGAATTCCAAGAAGGGCTTTCTCCTTTCTTCTCCAAGAAGGCAGAAGCTGGGTCATCTAATTCAGGAGACCAGAAAAAGTACTCTGGCTGGTTGCCCCCAGGGAGTAGTAACCTTGGAAGAGCAAGCCTTGGGACAGAAGTTACCTCTGAATTAGAAAGTGACAGCAACGTGAAAGAAGCCTCATTTTGTCTCCAAAGAACAGTAACCCCATACTTTCTCAAAATGAGTCCTGATTAATATTTCAAGAGCCGGGCAATAAGGTTTGTAACTTTTCCATTAGGGAAGAAATAGTGAGGGGGGGAATAGTACAGTGGAGACATTATCTCTTCTATGGTCAGAGCATAGGGATGGTGACAAAAGCATGTTCCTTTTCCCTGAGCCATTCCCCAGTGCTGGACACAGTGACTCTAGAGGTTCTGAAACAACCAAGAGGAGATATAGCAGGGATTTTTATTCTGGAGAGAAAGAGTTGCTTAGGAAGTCATCCGAATGTTGGTTGTGGTGAAGTGTTGTGATGGGAGGGGTCACTGGAGAAGAATGTTTCATGAATAAGAAGGGAAATGTGTGGAGGATGGAACATGGGAGCAACCAGTATTTAAGGGACAGACCAAAGAAGTGGTGTCTCAAGAGGTAAATAAAAACAGGAAGAAAACATCATCACTGAATCCAAGAGACGAGAAAGTGTCAAAAAGTCAAGAAGAAAGGGGCAATCAACAGGGCAAAGAGCTGTAGACAGATCAAAGGTGCCCAATGAAGTTTTCAAGTAGGGGCCACAGGTCACTGATACAGTCTTGATGGATAGTTGGAGGGAGAAGACAGATTCTGTTCACACAGAAGGAAAGGAGAGAGGAAAAGGCTGAAAATGCAGGGGGCAGTGGGGATAAAAGGAGAAGCAAAGTGTTTAGATGCTGGGAAACACGGATGGGAGCTGGAACCTCACATGAACCAGCCTCCTTCCTGCCTCGGGGACTTGACATCTGTGCTCGTACTTCCAATTCTTCACCTGCCAACTCTGCCTCATCTTACACGTCACTTCCTAAAAGAACATTCCCCAGAAACCTCAGTCTAAATGAAGTACCTCTGTTTTATTCTTTCATCAACACCCTGCATCTATTCTTGTGTTTTAAATATTTATTTATTTTTGGGAGAGTGCAAGCAGGGGTGGGGCACAGAGAGGGGGGCAGAGGATCTGAAGCGGGCTCTGCACTGACTGTCTGATAGCAGTGAGCCCGATGTGGGGCTTGAGCTCACAAACCATGAGACCATGACCTGAGCCAAAGTTGGACACTCAACCGAATGAGCCAGCCAGGTGCCCCAACCCTACATCTATTCTTGAATTTCAGAGCACTTACCACTGTTGGCCATTATATAGTTTTCTCCATGCTTATTTGTTTAATGCTTACTTCTCTTATTAAACCAAAAGCCACATGTGGGCAAGGATCAGACCTGGTCTTGCTAAGGGTTATGCTTTTGGCTGTTAGCATGGTACCAGGCACATATTTCATGCTCAGTAAATATTTGTTAAATCCATCAGTAAAGTTTCTTGGACTACTCCAATCTGTTGAAAGAGACTTTGATTTTCATGTTCAGGAACCAAGGTATATTTGTGAACTCTTTATAAGGAAAGTATAAGCTGGCATTTTAAGAATGTGGGGAAAAGTAGTCCTGAATTTTTATTTTATTTACTTATTTATTTTAATCTTTTAAAAAATTTTTTTAAAATATGAAATTTATTGTCAAGTTTGTTTCCATACAACACCCAGTGCTCATCCCAACAGGAGCCCTCCTCAATGCCCACCCCTCCCACACACACCCTCCCACCCCCCATCAACCCTCAGTTTGTTCTCAGTTTTTAAGAGTCTCTTATGGTTTGACTCTCTCCCTCTCTAACCTTTTTCTTTTTTTTCCCTTCCCCTCCCCCATGGTCTTCTGGTAAGTTTCTCAGGATCCACATAAGAGTGAAAACATATGGTATCTGTCTTTCTCTGTATGACTTATTTCACTTAGCATAACAGTCTCCAGTTCCATCCACGTTGCTACAAACGGCCATATTTCATTCTTTCTCATTGCCATGTAGTATTCTATTGTGTATATAAACCACAATTTCTTTATCCATTCATCAGTTGATGGACATTTAGGCTCTTTCCATAATTTGGCTATTGTTGAAAGTGCTGCTATAAACATTGGGGTACAAGTGCCCCTACGCATCAGCACTCCTGTATCCCTTGGGTAAATTCCTAGCAGTGCTATTGCTGGGCCATGGGGTAGATCTATTTTTAGTTTTTTGAGGAACCTCCACACTGTTTTCCAGAGCGGCTGCACCAATTTGCATTCCCACCAACAGTGCAAGAAGGTTCCTGTTTCTCCACATCCTCACCAGCATCTATAGTCTCCTGATTTGTTCATTTTGGCCATTCTGACTGGCGTGAGTTGGTATCAAAGTGTGGTTTTGATATGTATTTCCCTGATGAAGAGCGACGTTGAGCATCTTTTCATGTGCCTGTTTGCCATCTGGATGTCTTCTTTAGAGAAGTGTCTATTCATGTTTTCTGCCCATTTCTTCACTGGATTATTTGTTGTTCAGGTGTGGAGTTTGGTGAGCTCTTTATAGATTTTGGATGCTAGCCCTTTGTCCGATATGTCATTTGCAAATATCTTTTCCCATTCCATTGGTTGCCTTTTAGTTTTGTTGATTGTTTCCTTTGCAGTGCAGAAGCTTTTTATCTTCACGAGGTCCCAATAGTTCGTTTTTGCTTTTAATTCCCTTGCCTTTGGGGATGTGTCGAGTAAGAGATTGCTACGGCTGAGGTCAGAGAGGTCTTTTCCTGCTTTCTCCTCTAGGGTTGTGATGGTTTCTGTCTCACGTTCAGGTCCTTTATCCATTTTGAGTTTGTTTTTGTGAATGGTGTAAGAAAGTGGTCTAGTCTCATTCTTCTGCATGTTGCTGTCCAGCTCTCCCAGCACCATTTGTTAAGGAGACTGTCTTTTTTCCACTGGATATTCTTTTCTGCTTTGTCAGAGATTAGTTGGCCATACTTTTGTGGGTCTAATTCTGGGGTTTCTATTGTATTCCATTGGTCTATGTGTCTGTTTTTGTGCCAACACCATGCTGTCTTGATGATTACAGCTTTGTAGTAGAGGCTAAAGTCTGGGCTTGTGATGCCTCCTGCTTTGGTCTTCTTCTTCAAAATTACTTTGGCTATTCGGGGTCTTTTGTGGTTCCATACAAATTTTAGGATTGCTTGTTCTAGCTTCGAGAAGAATGCTGGTACAATTTTGATTGGGATTGCATTGAATGTGGAGATTGCTTTGGGTAGTATTGACATTTTAACAATATTTATTCTTCCAACCCATGAAGAATGAGCACGGAATGTTTTTCCATTTCTTTGTATCTTTAATTTCCTTCATAAGCTTTCTATAGTTTTCAGCATACAGATCTTTTACATCTTTGGTTAGGTTTATTCCTAGGTATTTTATGATTCTTGGTGCAATTGTGAATGGGATCAGCTTCTTTATTTGTCTTTCTGTTGCTTCATTGTTAGTGTATAATAATGCAACTGATTTCTGTACATTGATTTTGTATCCTGCGACTTTGCTAAATTCATGTATCAGTTCTAGCAGACTTTTGGTGGAGTCTATCAGGTTTTCCATGTATAATATCATGTCATTTGCAAAAAGTGAAAGCTTGACTTCATCTTTGCCAATTTTGATGCCTTTGATTTCCTTTTGTTGTCTGATTGCTGATGCTAGAACTTCCAACACTATGTTAAACAACAGTGGTGAGAGTGGACATCCCTGTCGTGTTCCTGATCTCAGGGAGAAAGCTCTCAGTTTTTCCCCATTGAGGATGTGGGCTTTTCATAAATGGCTTTTATGATGTTTAAGTATGTTCCTTCTATCCCGACTTTCTCAAGGGTTTTTATTAAGAAAGAATGCTGAATTTTGTCAAATGCTTTTTCTGCATTGATTGACAGGATCATATGGTTCTTATCTTTTCTTTTATTAATGTGATGTATCACATTGATTGATTTGCAAATGTTGAACCAGCCCTGGAGCCCAGGAATGAATCCCACTTGATCATGGTGAATAATTCTTTTTATATGCTGTTGAATTCAATTTGCTAGTGTCTTGTTAAGAATTTCTGCATCCATATTCATCAGGGATATTGGCCTGTAGTTCTCTTTTTTTGCTGAGTCTCTGGCTGGTTTGGGAATCAAAGTAACGCTGCCTTCATAGAATGAGTCAGAAAGTTTTCCTTCCCTTTCTATTTTTTGGAACAGCTTGAGAAGGATAGGTATTATCTCTGCTTTAAACGTCTGGTAGAACTCCCCTGGGAAGCCATCTGGTCCTGGACTCTTATTTGTTGGGAGATTTTTGATAGCTGATTCGATTTCTTTGCTGGTTATGGGTCTGTTCAAGTTTTCTATTTCTTCCTGTTTGAGTTTTGGAAGTGTGTGAGTGCTTAGGCATTTGTCCATTTCTTCCAGGTTGTCCAGTTTGTTGGCATACAATTTTTCATAGTATTCCCTGATAATTGCTTGTATTTCTGAGGGATTGGTTGTAAGAATTCCATTTTCATTCATGATTTTATCTATTTGGGTCATCTCCATTTTCTTTTGAGAAGCCAGGCTAGAAGTTTATCAATTTTGTTTATTTTTTCAAAAAAACATCTCTTGGTTTCATTGATCTGCTCTATAGTGTTTTTAGATTCTATATTGTTTATTTCTGCTCTGATATTTATTATTTCTCTTCTTCTGCTGGGCTTGGGGTGTCTTTGCTGTTCTGTTTCTATTTACTTTAGGTGTGCTGTTAGATTTTGTATTTGGGATTTTTCTTGTTTCTTGAGATAGGCCTGGGTTGCAATGTATTTTCCTCTCAGGACTGCCTTCACTGCATCCCAAAGCATTTGGATTGTTGTATTTTCATCTTCATTTGTTTCCATATATTTTTTAATTTCTTCTCTAATTGCCTGGTTGACCCATTCATTGTTTAGTAGGGTATTCTGTAACCTCCATGCTTTTGCAGGTTTTCCAGACTTTTTCCTGTGGTTGATTTCAGGTTTCATAGCAGTGTGGTCTGAAAGTATGCATGGTATGATCTCAATTCTTGTACACTTATGAAGGGCTGTTTTGTGACCCAGTATGTGATCTATCTTGGAGAATGTTCCATGTGCACTCGAGAAGAAAGTATATTCTGTTGCTTTGGGATGCAGAGTTCTAAATATATCCATCAAGTCCATCTGAACCACTGTATCATTCAGGGCCCTTGTTTCTTTATTGACCATGTGTCTAGATGATTTATCCAATGTTGTAAGTGGAGTATTAAAGTCCCCTGCAATTACCACATTCTTATCAATGAGGTTGCTTATGTTTGTGATTAATTATTTTATATATTTGGGGGCTCCCGTATTCGGCGTATAGACATTTATAATTGTTAGCTCTTCCTGATGGATAGACCCCATAGTTATTATATAATGCCTTTCTTCATCTCTTGTTACAGCCTTTAATTTAAAGTCTAGTTTGTCTGATATAAGTATGGCTACTCCAGGTTTCTTTTGACTTCCAGTAGCATGTTAGATAGTTCTCCATCCCCTCACTTTCAATCTGAAGGTGTCCTCAGGTCTAAAATGAGTCTCTGGTAGACAGCAAATAGATGGGTCTTGTTTTTTTTATCCATTCTGATACCCTATGTCTTTTGGTTGGAGCATTTAGTCCATTTGCATTCAGTGTTACTATAGAATTATATGGGTTTAGAGTCATTGTGATGTCTGTAGGTTTCGTGCTTGTAGTAATGTCTCTGGTACTTTGTGGTCCTTGCAACATTTCATTCACAGAATCCCCCTTAGGATCTCTTGTAGGGCTGGTTTAGTGGTGATGAATTCCTTCAGTTTTTGTTTGTTTGGGAAGACTTTTATCTCTCCTTCTACTCTGAATGACAGACTTGCTGGATAAAGGATTCTCAGCTACATATTTTTTCTGTTCATCACATTGGAGATTTCCTGCCATTCCTTTCTGGCCTGCCAAGTTTTAGTAGATAGGTCTGCCACCAGTCTTATGGGTCTCTCTTTATAAGTTAGAGTGTGTTTATCCTTAGCTGCTTTCAGAATTTTCTCTTTTTCCTTGTATTTTGCCAGTTTCACTGTGATATGTTGTGCAGAAGATCTATTCAAGTTACGTCTGAAGGGAGTTCTCTGTGCCTCTTGGATTTCAATGCCTTTTTCCTTCCCCAGATCAGGGAAGTTCTCAACTATGATTTGTTCAAGTACACCTTCAGCCCCTTTCTCTCTCTCTTCCTCTTCTGGAATTCCTACTATACGGATATTGTTCTGTTTCATTGCATCACTTAGTTCTCTAATTCTCCCCTCATACTCCTGGATTTTTTTATCTCTCTTTTTCTCAGCTTCCTCTTTTTCCATAATTTTATCTTCTAATTCACCTATTCTCTCCTCTGCCTCTTCAATCTGAGCTGTGGTCGCCTCCATTTTATTTTGCAGCTCATTTATAGCATTTTTTAACTCCTCCTGACTGTTTCTTAGTCCCTTGATCTCTGTAGTAATAGATTCTCTGCTGTCCTCTATACTTTTTTCAAGCCCAGCAGTTAATTTTATAACTATTTTTTTTAATTCATTTTCTGTTACATTGCTTAAATCGTTTTTGATCAGTTCGTTAGTTGTCGCTACTTCCTGGAGTTGCTTTTGAGGAGAATTCTCCCATTTTGTCATTTTGGATAGTCCCTGGAGTGGCGCGGAACTGCAGGGCTCTTCCTCTGTGCTGTCTGGAGCAACTTGCGTTTGTGGGCAGGGCCACAGTCAGACCTGATGTCTGCCCCCAGCCCACCGCTGGGGCCACAGTCAGACTGATGTGTACCTTATCTTCCCCTCTCCCAGGGGCAGGACTCACTGTGGAGTGGTATGGCCTCTGTCTGGGCTACTTGCACACTGCCAGGCTTGTGGTGCTGCTTCGATGGGATCTAGCGTATTAGCCGGGGTGGATTGGCAAGGTGCATGGGGGCAGGAGGGGCAGGCTCAGCTGGCTTTGCCCTTGGTGGTCCCCTGCGGGAGGAGCCCTGCAGCTCCAGGAGGGAGGCAAACCCATCAGAGGGACGGATCCACAGAAGCACAGCGTTGGGTGCTTGCGTGGTGCAAGCAAGATTGGTGACGGGAACTGGTTCCCTTTGGGATTTCGGCTGGGGGATGAGAGAGGGAAATGGCGCTGGCCAGCGGCTTTGTTCCCATCCGAGCTGAGCTCTGTCTTCCGGGGCTCGACAACTCTCCCTCCTGGTGTCCTCTCACCCTCCCGCTCTCTGAGCAGAGCTGTTGACTTATAACATTCAGAAGTTAAGTCCTGCTGGCTGTCAGAACTCACGCAGTCCTGCCCCTCTGCTTTTGCAAGCCAGACTTGGGGGCTCTGCCTTGCAGGGTGGGCTGCCTCTCCACCACCCTGGCTCCCTCCTGTCAGCGTGCATGGCCTCTCTGCCCTTCCTACCCTCTTCCATGGGCCTCTCATCTACGCTTGGCTCTGGAGAGTCCGTTGTGCTAGTCTTCTGGTGGTTTTCTGGGTTATTTAGGCATATGTGGGTGGAATCTAAGTGATTAGCAAGATGAGGTGAGCCCAGCACCCTCCTATGCTGCCATCTTCCCCTCAAGATAGAATTCTTCTAGTCCTTATTTTTTAACACAACAGTTGAACTTCACTGTCATCAGTATCACAAGACATGAGAGGTTGAAAAAAATGCCTGGACGTGTCTCTTTACCAATTACTGCCGCCCAGAAATGGGCTAATTCATGGATCATTGACTTGCCCATGGGCAGTCCTGGACTGAACTTGCCTTGGGAGGGTTGTCTGGACTGAAGGGGATGCAGGTCTGCTTGAAATTTCCGGAGCCACACAGAACTAGAGCAAACAATGTTACAATCTTCCAGAACCAGCCCAGACAGGTCAATGAGCATTGATCCCTCCACTGTGCTCTTCCCACTGCTAGGGGCTGAGTGTCCTCAGCTGAACAATGGGTAACCCCCCATTCCCACAGCATTTCAAGTCTGGTGAGGACTTCGGGTAATGGAGAAGGAGGTGAGCCAGCAAATGTGTTTTATCAAAGGAGTGGGACTGATTGCTACTATATCATTCTTTCATCCCAGCTCTCTCACAGGTTTTGTTTTAATGACTTTGGAGTCTAAGAAGCTCTATTCAGAACACCAGAGCACATTTGGCTCTGACATATGCAATCAGCGCATGCCATGGGAACTTGGCTCCCTTTAAACTCAAAATTAATTATAGGCATTTATATTTTCAGAAACCAAAATGGGTAATCAGACTTAATTAACTGGTAATCAATCAATGCTTCTCTTCCTCCCCATTTACAATGGCAAGTAAGTGAAGATAGTTTTGATTCTGAGAAGATTAAAAACCCTTTAGAGGGTGGGGAGAACCATTCTAGCATCATGCATGGGGAATCTGATGTGTGGTTTCCACTATTGTTAATGACATATGGTAGATACATAGCCATCTTTCTCATTATGCCCCCAAACCACTTTTGCTTGGTGGTTTTCATGTCTTCTGTGCTAGAGGCTGTACTAACATTTGCAAATCTCATTTCTCCAGTGGTTACATGCTGGAAGAGTCTTGATACTTGCTATCTCCCTTGTTTAGGCTTCAGTTGAGTTGAATTGAGTTGAATTGAGGTACACATTATTTATGATTGTTTTAAAGATCCTTTCCACCTAAGCTTAATTTTCACCAACTACGCACTGGTGGGTAAAATCCAGCGAGTTCAGATGTGGTGATAGAAGGGGAAAAGACAGGAATTGGTGACATGCCACTTCAATAACAATAGTAAAACATTGCTACATTAGCCCCCAAAGATGGAGAAGACTCTTCGAAGAAAGTTGTTATGTTTTAGCATCAATCTAAAAAGTCATTTCTAAAAGAAAGTCATTATATTGTAGCACCAGTCTGAAAAGTTTCTAAGAGGAGAGATCTAAAAGTTCTCATTTCAAGAAAAAAATCATAACTATGTTTAAAAAAGTCCGTTTTCAGTTATCTTTTTGAGAAGGTGATATAGTAGTTTTCCTCTTATTCACCATTGAGTGAATCTAGATCCTCTAGAATCTCCATGACGCATAAGTTCTCCCAATTTCCCAAATTAAATGGAAAGACAGGATTAGTTCTGTGCACAGATTGTCCGTTGTGTATCTCTGGAGTCTCCCAAGAGCCCATCTGTTTTTCCAATGCCATGGAACTCAGCAGAGCAGGAAGCCTGATGGAAATAAGGAACATATTGGTTATAGAATATACATCACCTTTTTATGACTGGCAATATTAGTGCTGCACATTCAAGGTGCAGCTTCTAGTTAGGTTAACTTAACTTCTACTTAAGTTTGAGGCACTTCCTTGATATGACAACATAAATTAGCATATTATCAACCCAGCATTCTTTTGGTGATGAACCTTTGATAGAAGTCCTCAAGTTTTTCAGTGTTCTAAGGAAGTGTACTCTGTAAAATATTTTTTAAAATGTTTAATGTTTATTTATTTTTGAGAGAGAGAGCGAGAGCAAGCAGGGGAGGGGCAGAGAGAGAGGGAGAGGCAAAATCCAAAGCAGGCTCCAGGCCATCAGCACAGAGCCCAATGTGGGGCTCGAACCCACAAACCGCGAGATCATGACCCAAGCCAAAGTCAGACTCCTAACCAACTGAGCCACCCATTAAGAGCTGAAGTATTGTTGTAAGTAATGATGCCTCTGGGCGTGTAACTGGTTATTTTTTATGCCACTGTTAGATATACTCCAAGGGATGGTTTCCAAAGACATAGCTTTGCCTCCAAGTAGTTCAGGTTGAATAAAGCTCTCTCCTAGTTCAAATTACCCAATTTGTAGAGTTTCTGCAGTGACTATTAGAACTTAGTTTTCCTTCTCTTCATACAGTGTGCTTTTGAACCACTTCCTTGTGCTAGAGGTTTTGATTTAGGAAATGCAGGCAAATTGTTAATATTAGCATGAGTAAGATAGAATTGGAAAAATATATGTTTTACTACCAAATCCCCCATATTGTATTACTCTAATTCAGGCCATTAATTTGTGCATCAAGGGTAATGATGCTTCTTGATGATACTTTGTAATGTTTATATTATATATATATAGTGACCCTGGCCACTGTATGAAAGATAAAATTGCAAATCTTAAGGGATGAACAGAATAAAGGGTATTTTTCAGTCACATAGCATGTGTTCCTGATTAGTGGATAGTACCCTTCTAAGTTATGATTGGGAGACTCTGTTTTTTTCTCTTTTGTGGCTTTGCCATTCTTTATACAAGGCTTCCGTGTTACCATGAAAGAGGAAAGGGCACGAAGGATTGCATGTGTTCAGGGACCAGGCTTGTGAGCAGCACACATGATTTCTGACTCACATTTTCTTGGCCAGAATTCAGTCACATGCAAGGAAAGTGACACTGAAGTCCATCTGTAGAAGACACAGCTGTAGCCCATGACCATCCTGTCTCTGTCACAGTTGTTTGCTCTTTTCCTTTATACCCTCTCCCTTCCTTTGCAATTTGTCTTTTTTACTTCTACAATGTAGGACTTGGCAGTGTAGCCCAAGTGTTGAAACTTTAAGAAAGCTTTTAAAAATATATACAATCTGTCAAATTTTATGAATTTTAAACTATGTGAATTTAAAAAGTGTGATTTAAATGTTAGTAAATATTAGCAGAATCTCATTTTATGTGTAAAATTTGAAAAAAAAACCCGAAGTATACCAAATTTAAAAATAATCTAAATTGTATAATTTCAAAGTTAGCTGGCAAAGTGAATAGCAAAGTATTTATGCCATTGACACAGTTGATGCTCTCTACCTTATGTGATAACAGAAATATCTACTATCCTTGGTAGGTATAATGCCAATCATACATTTCTTTGCGTGCATTAGAATCTCTGATGGTGGTTTTAATGACTGATCTGCTTTCATTTTAATGTCCATGGTTTTCTAATATAAAATCTTTTTTATATTCTGTATATTCTAAAACAATGTTAAATACTCATCAAGTGGTGGTATTAGTCACAATGTTTGAAATGTGCTTAAGAGTCAATACCATTGAAATGGAAGGTGAGTAATCATAATCGGGAAGTGGAAGAGGATAAGAAACAAAGGAACAACAGCAGGAAAATATTAGCTAATGTTTGTGAGCCCTGGGCATTGTTCTAAGCACTTACATTAGGTCGATTCTTTTAATTCTCACACTAACTCTCTGAGGGAAGTAGGAAGGTACCATGATTGCTCTTGCTTTGTAAGTGCAGAAACATAATACTCTGGGTAGAAGGTCACACAGTACCTATTGTGCCATGCCATGTTGCTAATTAAATTTAGAATGAACATTCTATGAGCTATTAGGGATATCGCAGAAAAAAATGAAAAGAAGGAAAGCAGTCTTTTCACCCTGCCCCACCCTAGAATTAATCCTTTAGGATAATTATTTGTTGTGACAATCTAATTCTTCAGGAGCTCATCCTTGGTATACAAGCAACTACCCTCTAACTTTATGTACAACCAAGAAGATACACCCTTGTGAGTTCTCCATACTTTTGGATCTAGAGCCCTAATTTACTATTTCTGGTTTCCCTTCCTTCTGTGTCCTCATGTAAACAGCCTGCTTTGCTCCCATCAATGGAGTACGGTTTTATTTTTTCTTCCTGGAACCCTAGATGGATTGAGAAATCCAAATTAGAGAATGGAAGTTAAGGAGGAGAACAACAGGGATGGGCTGAGATAGGGACATAATTGATTGATCCATTCATTAATT
This sequence comes from Prionailurus viverrinus, assembly GCF_022837055.1. Taxonomy (NCBI): domain Eukaryota; kingdom Metazoa; phylum Chordata; class Mammalia; order Carnivora; family Felidae; genus Prionailurus; species Prionailurus viverrinus. The sequence continues at coordinate 19,081,365 of NC_062567.1, forward strand.
TCCTCATTCATTCATTAAACTGTTACCAAGGGTGCTATGTACCAGGCATTGCTGTAGACTTGGGAGATTCAAAGAGGAGGGAACAGTCAAGGTCTTGGAGTCTAGTAGGAAAGAGGAGTGCTAAAACATAAAACAAACAAACAAAAAACAAGCAAAATGAAACAAAACAAAAAACCAGAACTACAAAATGTTTCTAACTTCCTTGGGAAAAGACTTTATGTACAGCTTGTCCAGACAGGAAGAGGTGGAAGGCCATGACACGTTCCAGAAACCAAGAGGCATTCCATGTGTGCTGGAGAACGGCAGTGCCCTTAGAATTAGGTGACAGGCACTCTTCCTTGATTTGGGTTCTTGTACTTTAGAAGGTGTCACTTTGGCAAGAGGTTTGTGGGGCCGGGGAACCTGGTCAGGCCACCCTGGAGCCCGTGCCCTCTATACTCCAGGTACTAGGTACCCCAGAATGTCCTGCTCGGATGGCCCCCAAGCTCGCTTTGAAGGTCTGTGCTGATCTCCACTGGCAATTCTCCTGAGGGTGAGAATGCATGGTAAATGTAAGCATTTCTAGATCTAGGTGGCTGTATTCAAGGGTGTGTGGTTGAGTTCTGACATCAGCCAGGGGTGTCCATAACCTGCCCACAAGTTTCTTCATGGGGGGAACCCTGGAGTGGAAGCAAAGGGACATGGGGTAAGGGGATACAGCCTGGGGACCCAGAGTCTTCCTATGCTGCTCTTTTCCATGCCAGACTCTTTTTCATGTGAGGGCCTCAAGCATTCTAAATTCACCCCTGGTATCCAAGTCCTTTAAGAAGTTATATTTGTTAGGATGGAAGCCTTGGGCATATTTAACAGTTCATAAACTTGATTTATAAGTTTTAATCTTCATGCATATGGTATATGGGCCCCCATTTCTGCTCTCACCTACACCCCACAAGTGGAAAGGGTGGGCTTCTTGCCGAGCATAAAGCTGAAAAGATAGATTGCCGCAGAATGATGATCTTATATATCTTGCCAAGTCGCAACACGGAGTCAACAGGCATTTTTAAGAAGATGAATTTTTGTAAAAATTCAACCCTGGAGGCAGGGTGAGGTGTGAATGGGGAAGACCTGCGGGTCATGAGCGGGTTAGAAGCTGTTTCGATTGATTAGCTCACAGACGAGGAGGAACTGAGTAAAGGCTAAGGAAGAGGCAGTGAATGTGAAGGTGGGATGATGCGGAGATTCTGGACTTGAGGGACGTTAAGGAGGTGGACTCAGTGAGCACTGCTGATGTTTGTGGGTGGATTCATAGATTTATGGGTGGAGTGACAGAATGGGAGACGGGGAGTTAGAAAAACAGAGCCCAGGGGGAGTGAGAGGGCTTATTTTGTTGTTGTCTGCGAAACTGTAAGGATGACAGTGCCATTGGTGGATGTTGATAGGCACCTAAACCTCATCTTTGCTCATCCCCTGAACCACACGTGTTGTAGCATGTGAGAGGTGACCAACATTCCCTATAAAACAAATGACCAACGTTAAGTATCACTTTGACTAAGTGGACAAAATGCTTGAGTTAATTCAAGATTTTAAACTTGGTTTTTGATGGACTTAACATTTTAGGTCATGCTAGTATTTCATATCATACAGAGCTTCAGTGTGATTAAATTAACTGTCTATGAGTGTTGCATGAAAATGGGATACATCTGCATTTTCTTCCTTTGATGTAACTGATGTAATTGATGCAAGACATTTCCATCACAGACTTTTTCCCACTGGTCAGTGGCTTCTGTCTGTATTTTATACATTCTTAATTTAAACCATTTTATGTTGTAGCCCTGCTAACTTCTATAACTATAAAACATAATTATCCCTCAGACATATCAGATAATGTTATAAAAGTAACATTGAATCAAAATGACTTTGACTGAGTCAGGTAAAGATCTCTAATGATTTCTTTTGAAATTATCGGGCAGGTCATGTTCGGAAAAGAATCAAATATTAAGTAGAGGAATTACATTGGATCAGTGCCCAGATTCTTAAGAGAGACCACTGAGGATGATATTCTGGTTTCCTTTGGAGCCTGAATCCAAATCATTTCTCCTTGATATAGCAGTCCCTGATGGCAAGCTTGAGGATAAGTCTGATTCTCCAGATGTTTTTCTGTAGTGTGGTTTATAACTTGATTCTTTAAGGAATTTGGTCAATGCTAAAGATATGAACTTTGAGGAAAGTTCATATTTATATGTGTATGTATATATTTATATGTGTATGTATCTACATACACATATAAATATTTATAAATAAATATATATTTAAAACTTTCACCTATGAAGATTTAGATGATGCTCTTCCTATGCTTAGCTCATTATTGTTTTATTCACATATTTATTTCATATGTTTATTCATAATATTCTCTTATGTCAGGCTCTTTTTCCAGGTGACAATTACATGCACCATAAGGGGCCTATTTGGCTATAGATCTTACCTTGGTCTGATAGCTCAATAAAATATTAATATTCATAAACTCTAAAGACCTGTTAGTATTTTAAGATGCATAAATAAAACTACTATAAAAATATATTGGAATTATTAGTATGTATACTGAAGGGAATGACAATGGGTACGTTGTTTTTCCTTTATATAATATCCCGTATTTTCCAGAATTTCTCCGATGAACATACTGTTCTTACATTTGGGAAAAGGAAATCTGTCATTTTTAAGAAAGAAATGAGATGCATAAGGGGCATATATGGTGGTGGAACAGAGCGATGAGGTTACAGGAAGTCATATAAAAGCCCATGTGCATCCCTCCTCATGCATTCACTAAAAGGAAGTAAAGACAAGAAAAAAAAAGGAACAACTGGAAATATCTCACCATACTTGTAGAATGGAGGGGAAGTTGAATACAGAAAATACTTGCTTTCTGTCTTTAAAAGGTCACCAACTGCCAATATTAACTGAGGATATGTTTGTGGCAGGTAGAAGCATCAGTTCCTGCATGAGAAATATTTTCACTGCATAACTGGAAGAGTTATCATTACAGTTTCTTTTTGGTATCATTAAAGATTTAAGCCCATAGAAAGGTATGGAGATAAATGTAAGCCATCAGCTCACAATCCAGCTTCATCAAAACTTGTCACTTTGCTAGCTTTGCTTCAGAGATTGTATTTGTGTTAAGTAAAATATTGCATCTTTATGATGGAAAAGAGAGAAGACTTTGGGTACGCCCCAGTTTGAGCCTGCTGGCGTGGGGAAACTGTAGGTGGGCTGAATACAGGTGGGGCATCCTCTGTGATTGGTTAGGGGTGTCTATTTGCCTATTTCTGGTTGGTCCTAAGTTGGAAGCGGGACAAAAATTAGGGAAATTAATAATGAAATCCTGGTCATCATGGAGTGATCATTATAGAAATTATTGTGCAGCCTTCTGGTTTGTTGCTAATGATAGCAGTCAGGCTTCCTGCAAGTCTGACTTAACACAGGCTGGCATCCTGGGCTGTTGGGTTGGTTCTCTGGGTTGCCGGTCAGAGTTCTATTTTTACAGGTGGTTTGGCCATTGTCCGTTGGTATGTTCTGTCTCTCATGATACACAAGCCTCCAGTTCATTTCTGTTTACCTGGAGAATGATATTTCATTGTGGATATACAACAATGTTTATCCACCCTTGGACCATCCATCCCAGCTTGGGCCCCAGCTTTTTACCACTACGAACGCTGCTGCAATTCAGATTTGCGTCTGTTTGCGCAAGGAATGTCTCATACCATGAATTCCCTGCTATCTGTCTGTTTTTTGGTTTTGGATGTGAAAGATATGATGACTTCTTGTCTTTCTGTTTGGTCAAATCTAATGTCCAAGATCGTTAGAGTTAGTAAACACTGTCCAGGACTTCCGGAACCTACAGAGGTAAGCCAGCAAATGATGTTTGCCTGGTGTTTACATATCTGATGATTAAAAAAAAAATCACTCTTTCTCCTCCTTCTGCAAAAATATGAATTCCATTTCCTCTTCTTCCTTCTCTTCATCTGGAATTAATTAGGATGGCAACCCCACTACTCCACCAGCATGGGAAGCTCTTCAAGTTAGCCATTATAAATAGCCTGCAGTGTTGCGGATTCAGGACATTATCACATAAAGCTCACTCAGTGTGAATGTTTTCAGTCAAGGCCATGTGACTAATAGATACTTAACCAGAAGTTAAATTGACCGCAAGTTCTAAGATGAACCCTTGGTATTGAATAATTGTCAACACACTTATTTTATGCTTACCCTCTCCTTGAAAAGCTGTACTGTGTATTGAATATTAATATTGTAATACAACCTTTTATATGTAGCTGCTTTCTAGGATTTTCATAGTTTTTCTTTTCACTCCAGATAATCACTTAATGCATGCTCATGTGAACCATAAATATTTGTTTCAAAGAAATAGTAAAAAAATAAAAACATACCTGATAGGTAAAATATGAACTTATGATCCTTATTTATGTGACTAAGTGTTAAAAACCCTATCTCTTAACTCACAAACCGGTTCCCTTTTGTATATTCCACTGCCTCCGCTATGTTTTGCCTGAACTTTCAAAACAAAAGGACACTTTATAAGAAATCTCACTGTCGCTGGGCTTGTGCCCTTCAGGCAATGCTTCCAACTGCTATCAGAGTGATCTTTCTAAAATGAAAATATAATTGTCCCCTACTGAAAATCCATTAAGACCTTTTATCATCTGTAGGATAAAGTAACAACTACTTAGTCTGATATGAAAGGCCCTGTGCGACCAGAGCGCTTTTTCTGGACACTCCCCTTCTGGCTCTCTCCAGCATGGCTGGACACCAAGCAGCCCCCTTCCCCAGCTACACCCGGGGGTTCCCGGAGGTGCCATAGGACCCTAGACCCCTTGCCTGGAATATTCCCCTTTCCCCTATTTGTCGGACTAACTCACCCTTCGGGACTCACCTCCAGAGTGACTTGTTCTGGGAAGCTGTTCCAGAGTCCTCTCCCTCGTCCACCAAGTCAGGGGCTCCCTCCCTCCTGTGCCCGGGTCTACACACGCCAAAGGGTTTTGTAATTAAGGACATGTTTGCATTCCCACACTAGCCTGTGGGATCTTTGAGGGCAGAAACTTCTCTTGAAATGTTCATCTATGTTTGGTTTTCAGAGTTTGGAGTTTAACGTTTTAAAATATATACACATATATACATGTTTATGAACATGTACACCCACAAATGTACCTGGCTTTTAGCTCCTCTCAGCCACTTGCTTTCTGCACTTGGACATTGTTTCACCTCAAACCTTTGGCTTTCTTATGAGGAAGTTGAGCCCAGTTAGATTTTGAGACCTTGGAGGAGTCACTGAAAATTTCAACCAGGGCACCTGGGTGGCTCAGTTGGTTAAGCTTCTGACTTTGGCTCAGGTCATGATCTTGTGGTTCATGGGTTCAAACCCTGCATCAGGTTCTGTGCTGACAATTTAGAGCCTAGAGCCTGCTTCAGATTCTGTGTCTCCCTCTCTCTCTCTGACCCTCCCCCATTCACACCCTGTTTCTCTCTCTCTCTCTCTCTCAAAAATAAATAAACATTAAAAAAAATTCAAAAAAAATCAACCAAAGATCTACCAAGAGTAAGGCCATTTCTCTAGATTCCTTTTTTTATCCACAGCAACCAGGGAATATCTAGCCCAGTTAAGTGTTGACTAACCTGAAGGAAGAAAGAAATGAAAGAGGAAGGAGAGTGGGGAGGGAAGAAGGAAGGAAAAAGAGGGTAGGGGAAGGGGAAGGAAGGTGAAAGGGTGTGGGGGGAAGGAAGCGAACATGCAACAATATGAAGCACTCTTTGAGATCTTCCATGACCGACGTTGAATTTCTTTTGGAACAAAGGAAAAGGAAGAAACTGATGCTGGGTAGGCAGTGAACAGTGTCGACACCAAAAATGTTTCTGGGATACAAAACTAAATCAGACAGGAAACTTTCCCCTGAGAACTTTCTCTCCAGTAAAGCAGATGAAAACATGTCTACATAGAACTGCAGAGCAGGTGGTGAGAATTGTCTGGCTCAATAGGCCTTCTGTAAAAATCTATTGAGTGTATAAAGAAGTGAGCCAACAGAAGAACAGATAAAGTTCTTCTAGGACTTCAGAGGAAGAATAAATTCTGCCTAGCTGAAAGGCTCCAGGAAGGGAGAAACAAACTTACCTTGGCCTTAGGGCAGGGAGGATTTGGAGAAAGTGGATAAGGGGCAAGGTTTGGGGTGAGTGCGGATGGGGAGGGGAACATTCCAGGTAAAGTGAAGAGTGGAGAGGAGTGTATGGGGCTGGGATGAATCCCATTTGGCCAAACAACTCAGTTTTGATGGCTCGCAATGAGGATGGCCATGCCACAAATCCTGTAAATTAAGCATACGTTATTCTCTTGTCTTGGCTTTTCTACTGTTATAGAAAACAATAGTAACCATCAGTGACCATCAGTCACCATTTCCACCCCTCCAAAATCTTAAAAATAATAATCTGAAGTAACCAAAAGAGTTCCATGTGAACAGTAAGTACTTATTTCAAAGAAATAGTAAAAAAGTAAAAACATACCTGGAGAAAGAATATGAACTTATGATCATTATCTCTGTGACTAAGTGTTAAAAACCCTATCTCATAACTCACAAACCTTTTGTCTACCAGACAGGCACAGGGACTAAGAGGGGAGTTCCCAAGTGGTGAAGGCGGCAGGGGCTTGCGCTGCCTTGGTTCCTAGTGGAGGATGGAAAATTCTTCAGCCAGAGTAAAGCAAAGGCTAAATGGGGTGCTGAGATCAGCAGGTGCAGTGAACCCAGATAGAGACGGAAATGTGACCACGCCTAATGACACGGCATTGCACTTTCTGCTTGTGCTGCTCAGAAGCCTGGGTTCCTATAGAAAAAGAATACTTCGCAATTATCAGCTTAACCTTCGACGGTCATGACAACTGTCTTGATGTGCCGCTCATAGGTTCTGGATAGAGGAGGTTGCGTATGACAGTGAGAAAGGAAAAAACGTTTTGTTTTATAGACATTTAAAAAATGTTAACATTTAGTAGCATGATCTTTTTCTTTCTAGGAACATTTTTTTTTTAAATTTGAAATAGATCTCTGAATCATTTTGTATCATAAGCAATTGTAGAAGAGACAGTAAAAGGGAACGTTCAATATATTTTTTTACATGGTGGAAAAAAAAAACAATTTCCTGATTATCATGGAATATCTCATATTTCTAAGTGTTCACCAATCACTTTGATTCTGTGGGGTAATTTAAATAAAGGGCTTGATAAATGGAAAATCATCTTGGTTGACAATAGAATGAGAGTATATGAGATTCTAAGAGATTTATGTTACCTCCTGTTGTGTATGCTAGGAGGCTGGGTGTTGGGGGTATAATAGTACAGAAACTACCCTGACAGTGTCCTAGGAGGGCCACACAATGCTGAGCCATGTAGGCAAAGACAGTGGTAAACACAAGTTTTCAGGAGCTTGCAAGAGGGCACACGACCCAATCCTGAGGGTCGAGGAAAGATCCTGGAAGAAATACCATTGAGAGGGGATGTTCTGGGACAGAAAGAACAGCATGATTGGAGGCTCAGAGGTGAGGAAAAGCAATATTGCAAGGAGCTGGGAGAAAACCAAACCAACCAAACTGAAATCCATCATGCTTCCTGTGATCCACATTCAATGTGCCATATACCTATTTCTGAAACAGCAATAGCCTTCCTGACTGATATTTTGTTTCTAAACTGACAGGTGAAGCAATGACTTTACAAATATTAATCTATGGTGCACCTGGGTGGCTCAGTCAGTTAAGCATCTGACTTCGGCTCAGGTCATGATCTCAGTTTGTGAGTTCAAGCCCCGCGTCAGGCTCTGTGCTGACAGCTCAGAGCCTGGAGCCTGCTTCTGTTCCTGTGTCTCCCTCTCTCTGCCCCACCCCCAGCTTTGCTCTGTCTCTCTGTGTCTCTCAATAATAAATAAACGTTAAAAAAAATACAAATATTAATCTACTGTAATTCATTCCTTTTGGAGTATATTCTTTAGGACACAAATTTGTGAAAAGTCAGTTATCTTGTGTTTAGGGTTTTGTCATTGGTGAATCCTTTTTAAAAAAATTTTTTTTAACATTTATTCATTTTTGAAAGACAGAGAGAGACATTGTGTGAGTGGGGGAGGGGCAGAGAGAGAGGGAGACACAGAATCTGAAGCAGGCTCCAGGCTCTGAGCTGTCAGCCCAGAGCCTGAGCAGGGCTCGAACTCACAAACCGTGAGATCATGACCTGAGCCGAAGTCGGACGCTTAACCAACTGAGCCACCCAGGCACCCTTGGTAAATCCTCTTTTAAACAAAATTGGTTAAGAAAAATCAAGATCCCTTTCCTCACCATGGGCTGGTAGGGGAAACATGGAATATCTGTGCTGGAATTCTTTGTGGAATTCGCAGGTCTTGGTCCACTGAGAAGGCCACCGAGTTCCAGATGGAGGAAGCACCTTGCCCAAGTTCACTCAGCTTCGGCAGCTAGAGTGAGATCCGTCTACATACAGCCCCAGTTTTTACATCCCCGTCCAGTGCTGTTCCCCTAACACCTGAAGTTTCGTCCCAAATTTTCCTACAAAGGCTTTGTCGGGATCTGCTAGTTCTTTTGTTAAGTGTCTGCTGTGATATAATCCTTTGCTTGTACTTCCCTCCTCCCCCCTGTGGCGCTTTCAATTAATTAATGAAAGGTCAGGTGACAAATGACTTGCTTTCTGATGGGGTTTTGATAGCAATTGTTGAGCATGATTATGTGTGCACATTTTGGGGACAGCGGTTTCCTTACAGCGCTCATTTACATGGCTAATTAACCGCGCTCAGCACTGTCGGGTAGGGCAGGACAGGAACAGGGAGAAACCACCAAGGACATAACACAAAACACCCAAATTATGCTCTTTCATAACTGAACAATCAGAGGCACGTTTTCCATAAAGCCGAGTGACTTGTTCTTACAATTCTCAAGGTCCTTTTACTTGAGGCTGCGGATGACCATAGAACTCAATGACATGAAAGGGATAAGCTGTAGGTCACAGGGGGCCACTTTTGATAAATTTCTTTGCAATGTGAGGGGGTAAATGAGCTCTCAATTACCAATAAAATGCAGAGCTCTTTTTACATCTCTCTCATTCTTAACAAAACTTACGGAGACCAAAGGAGAAAACCTTGTTTTTCTCTCTTTCCCTTCCTCGAATTGCTGAATAAGGGAAAAGAGGAATGACTTACATTGTATTCTTTTTTTTGGGGGGGGGGAGGGTGTATTTTTATTACACTGGACCTAGTTAAGTTATCAAAATTAGAGCCTTGTGGTTCTTACCAGTGTTGGCGACCTTTGTTTTTAATCTTTTGTCATTAAACTTTGGTATCCTGATTTCTGAAGCAGACCACTGTGTGAGTCATCTGGGATTACACAGTATTCTGACCCCGGGCAACAGAAAACTGCCATTTCTAAGCTTCTCCTTTTTCTGTAGACATAGAACTCACAACCTCCTTTGAACGCAGGCTTGGGAATCAGACATTTTTTCACTCCTCTCTTAGCGGAGCTTCTCAACTTCTGAAAGACACTAGGTAAGTTTACTTAAACTTGCCAAGACTCAGTTGTCCCACCTATACATTTGGGATGACAATAGTGTCCATACTGAAAAAAAAGAAAAGATTCCCTAGCATTTTGCTAAGCTGTCATATGAACACTTGCATATTGTTATATATAAACACATATTTTAAATATTTATTTATTTGGGGGGACAGCGCAGGTAGGGGAGGGGCAGAGAAAGGAGGGTCGAGGATCTGAAGTGGGCTCTGCGCTTACAGGCTGACAGCAGCAAGCCAATGTGGGGCTCGAACTCATGAACTGTGAGATCATGACCTGATCCTACGTCAGAAGCTTACCTACTGAGCCACCCAGGTGCCCCTAGGCAGAGTGCATATTTGGGGTTTTATTTAGTTTGAAAGAACTACATTGTGCATGTTGTTTAAATCACTGTAACACAGTATTGAAGACAAAATTTGAATTTGCTTTTTAATTAACTATCAGTCAATGAAATAAAATGGAACTTCATTTTCCTCTTTTGGTTAAAAAAAAAATGGTGTCCATATCACAGGGTCTGAGAATTCAATGAGATAAAGTGGATAAAGCCCTTTAGCAAGGTACCTAGACCATCATCAGAACTCCGTAAATGCTATCGAAATATAAAGTGACTGGTAAGGTAGAATTTTAAAACCTCTCTAGATTGAATTTGATATTTTAAACTTCCCTAACTGCAGTGACCCTGAATTCCGAACTGAGAAATGGCCAATTTCAGTTACACGTGCTGAAGCATCTATTTAATATTTACTAAGTTGTCAGTAAGCAATCATATTGATGATATTTGTAGTAAATGTCATGCAGAAAATTTTGGGGTAGAAATTAGCTTATTGTTTGATAGATAATGTAAATCTCTTGATGCATAGCTCTCTTTCAAGAGTGCTGTTAATTTGTTTTATTGTTGTAGATATCCTTAAGCTTAAGATATTCTTATGACTTCTGGTCATAATAATAGCCAAATCTTTAAATGCTGCTTTACAATTTTTTTAATGCTTATTTATTCTTGAGAGAGAGAAAGAGAGAGACAGAGAGTGAGTGGGGCAGGGTCAGAGAGAGACACACACACAGAATCTGAAACAGGCTTCAGGCTCTGAGCTGTCAGCACAGAGCCGGAGGGGGGGCTCAAACCCACAAACTTGAGCCAAAGTCAGATACTTAAGCGACGGAACCACCCAGGTGCCCCTGAATGCCTCCTTTAAAAGCTTTGTAATATGAAAAATTTGAAACATGTTCAAAAATGGACAGAATGCTATAATAAACCTCTATGTGTATTTCATCTAGCCTCTATAATTGATACATGGCCAGTTTTTTTTTAATGTTTTATTCTATTTTTTCTAGCTTTATTGAGATATAATTGACATATAATGTGTGTAGGTTTTAGGTATGCAATGTGATGATTCGATGTTTATATTGGGAAATGACTAGTCTAATAAGGTTAGCTAACACCTTTATCATGTCACATAATTATCATCTGTGTGTGTGTGTGAGAGAGAGAGAGAGAACATTTAAGACTTAAAATTTAAGCACATAATACAGTATTGTCAACTATAGTCACCATGCTGAACATTATATCCCCAGAACTTACTCGTGTCATAGGTGTACGTTTGTACCTTTTGACAACATCTCCCTGTTTCCCCAGCCTCTGCCCCCTGGCAACCTCCACACTACTCTCTCTTTCTATGAGTTTGGCTTTTTTAGATTTCACATATAAGTGAGAGCATACAGTGTTTGTCTTTCTCTGTCTGACTTATTTCACTTAACGTGAGGCCCTCAAGGTCTATCCATGTTGTTGCAAAAGGCAGCATTTCTTTCTTTTTATGACTGAATAATATTCCAGTGTGTGTGTGTGTGTGTGTGTGTGTGTGTGTGTGTGTGTGTGTATGTGTATTCTTTATCCGTTCATCTGTCCATGGACACCAAGATTGCTTCCATGTCTTGGCTTTTATAAATAATGCTGCAATGAACATAGGGGTACATATATCTTTTGGAGGTGGTGTTTTTGTTTCCTTTGATTTCAGGTCTTGCATTTAAGTTTTTAATCCATTTCAAGTTAGCTTTTGTGAGTGGTGTAGGGTAGGATTCCAATTTTATTCTTCTGCATGTGAATATCCAATTTTCTCATCACTATTTATTGAAGAGACTGTCTTTTTCCCATTGAGTATTCCTGGCTCCCTTGTCAAATGTTATTGATTGTATATGCATGGATTTATTTCTGTTCTGTTGGTCTGTGTGACTGCTTTTATGCCAATACCATTCTGTTTTGATTATTAGAGCTTTGTCAGATAGTTTGAAATCAAAAGTATGATGCTTCTGGCTTTGTTCTTCCTCAGAATTGCTTTGGCTGCTCAGTGTCTTTTGTGATTCTGTACAAATTTAGGATTGTTTGCTCTATTTCTGTAAAAAAAATACCTTTGGAATTTTGATAGAGATTGCATTGAATCTATAGATAGCTTTGGACACTATGGACATTTTAACAATATTAATTTTTCTGACCCATGAACAAAGGGTATCTTTCCATTTTTCTGCATCTTCTTCAGTTTCTTTCATTAATTAGTCTTCTAATTCTCAGTATACAGATCTTTCACCTCCTTGGTCAAATTTATTTATAAGTATTTTTCATATATATATATATATATATATATATATTTGACGGTACTGTAAATAGAATTGTTCTCTCTATTTTTCATATTGTTGTTAGTGTATAGAAACACAACTGATTTTTGTATGTTGATTTTGTATCTTGCAACTTTACTGAATTTGTTTATTCTAACAGGTTTTTGGTGGAGCCTTTAGAATTTTCTATATAGAAGGTCGTGTCATCTGCACACACAGAAAATTTTACTTTTTCCTTTCTGATTTAGATGGTATTATTTATTTTTCTTGCCTAATTGCTCTGGCTAGGGCTTCTAGTATTATGTTGAATAGGAGAAATGAGAGTAGATAGTGTTGTTCCTTATTACAGAGGGAAAGCTTTCAACCTTAACCATAGAGTGTGTTGTTAACTGTTGGGTTGTCATATATGGCCTTTATTATGTTAAAGTACCTTTCTTCTATACCTAATTTATGGAGACTTTTTGTTATATAAAGATGTTGAATCAAATGCTTTTTCTGCATCTATCGATATGATCACATATTTTGATCTTTCATTCTATTAATGTTGTGTATCATATTGTTTGATTTGCACATGTTGAGCCATCTGTGTCTCAGGGATATCCCACTTGAACGTGGTGTATGACCATTTTAATGTGCTATTGAATTCGTTTCACTAACATTTTTTTTTTCAGAATTTTTACATCAATATTCATCAGGTATATTGGCCTGTAGTTTCTTTTTTTGTATTATCCTTACTTAGTTTTGGTATCAGGGAAATTCTGGCCTTATAAAATGAATTTGAAAGTGATTACTCTTTAATTTTTTTGGAAGAGTTAGAGAATAATTGGCATTAACTCTTTTTAAAATTGAAGTATAATTAGCATACAGTGTTATATTAGTTTCAGGTATTCAGTATAATGATTTAACAATCCTATGTTACTCAGTGCTCAGCATTACAAGTATACTTTTATTCTTCTTTATGTATTTTACCTACCCCCCTCTATCTCTGGCAACCAGTTTGTTCTATCTATTTAAGAGCCTGGTTTTTTTTTGTTGTTGTTGTTTCCTTTTTTCTTTGTTCATTTGTTTTGTTTCTTAAATTCAACATATAAATGAAATAATATGGTATTTATCTTTCTCTGTATGATTTATTTCACTTAACATTATATTTACTAGGTCCATCCATGTTGTTGCAAGTGGCAAGATCTCACCTTTTTTATGACTGAGTAATATTCCATTGTATATATACAAACAACAACTTCTTTATCCACTCATCTATGGAGAAATACTTGGGTTGCTTTCATATCTTGGTTATTGGAAATAATGCTGCAATAGACATAAAAATGCTGCATATATTTTTCAAAATAGTGTTTTCTTTGGGTAAATACCCAGTAGTGACAACTACTGATCATATGATAATTCTATTTTTAATTTTTTGAGGAATCTCCATTCTGTTTTTGTTCTTCAAAACAAATTGGCTGCACCAATTTGCATTCCAACTAATAGTGTGCAAGGGTTCCTTTTTCTCCACTGCTTGGCAACATTTATTATTTCTTTTCTTTTCGATACTAGCCATTCTGACAGGTGTAAGGTGAAATCTAATTGTGGTTTTGATTTACATTTTACTGATGATTAGTGATGTTGAAATGTCTAGTCAGGTCCTCTGTCCATTAAAAAAATTTTTTTAATGTTTATTTATTTTTGAGAAAGAGAGAGACAGAGAGACAGAGTGTGAGCAGGGGAGGAGCAGAGAGAGAGGGAGACACAGAATCTGAAGTTGGCTCCAGACTCTGAGCTGTCAGCACAGAGCCCAATGTGGGGCTCGAACCCATGAATTGTGAGATCATGACCTGAGCCGAAGTCAGATGCTCAACCAACTGAGTCATCTAGGCGCCCCCCTCTGTCCATTTTTTAATCAGATTATTTACTTTTTTCTTAGTGTTGTATAAGTTACTTTTTTTCCCAACTTTTTATTTAAATTCTAGTTAGTTAACATAGTGTCATATTGGTTTCAAGAGTAGAATTTGGTGATTCATCAATTATGTATAACACCTAGTGCTCATCATGACAAGTGCCTTCCTTAATACTCACCACCCATTTAGCCCATTACCCACCCACCTCCCCTCCGTCAACCCTCAGTTCGTTCTCTGTAGTTAAGAGTCTCTATGGTTTGCTTCTCTTTCTTTTTTTTCCACTTCTCCTATGTTCATCTGTTTCATTTCTTAAATTCCACATCTGAGTGAAATATGGTATTTGTCTTTCTCTGACTTGTTTCACTTAGCCTAACACACTCTAGCTCCATCCATGTCATTACAAATGGCAAGATTTCATTACTTTTGATGGCTCAGTAATATTCTGTTATATACACATACACCACATCTTCTTTTTCCATTCATCAGTCATTGGACATTTGGACTCTTTCCATAATTTGGCTATTGTTGATAATGCTGCTATAAACATTGGGGTGCATGAGCCTGTTCAAATCAATACTTTTGTATCCTTCGGATAATACCTAGAAGTGCAATTGCTAGATCATAGGGTAGTTCCATACTGTTTTACAGAGTGGCCACACCAGTTTGCATTCCCACAAACAGTGTAAGAGGGTTCCCCTTTCTCTGCATCATTGCCAGCATCTGTTTCCTGCATTGTTAATTTTAGCTATTCTAACAGGTGTGAAGGGGTATCTCTTGGTAGTTTTGTTTTTCCCTGATGATGAGTGATGTTGTGCATCTTTTCATGTGTTTGTTGGCAATCTCTATGTCTTCTTTGGAAAAAGTGCCTGTTTATGTCTTCTGCCCATTTATTAACTGGATTATTTAGTTTTTGGGTGTTGAATTTGATAAATTCTTTATAGATTTTGGAGAGTAACCCTTTATCAGATATGTCATTCACAAATATCTTCTCCTATTCCATAGGTTGCCTTTTGTTTTGTTGATTGTTTCCTTTGCTGTGCAAAAGCTTTTAAAAAATGTTTATTTCTTTTGAGAGAGAGAGAGAAGGAAAGAGAGAGAGAGAGAGAGAGAGAGAGAGAGAGAGAGAGAGAGAGAAGGAGAGAGAGAGAGAGAGAGAGAGAGAAGGAGAGAAAGAGAGAGAGAGAGTAGGGGAGGGGCAGAAAGAGAGGGAGAGAGATAATCCCAAGCAGGCTCTGCACTGTCCACTAAGAGCCCAACATGGGGCTTGATCTCATGAACCATGAGGTCACAATCTGAGCCAAAATAAAGAGTTGGATGCTTAATTGACTAAGCTACCAAAGCACCTCTGTGCAGAAGCTTTTAATCTTGATGAAGTACCAATAGTTCATTTTTGCTTTGGTTTACCTTGCCTCTGGAGATGTGTCCAGTAAGAAGTTGCTGTGGCCGAGGTCAAAGAGGTTGCTGCCTGTGTTCCCCTCTAAGATTTTGATGGTTTCCTGTCTCACATTTAGGTCTTTCCTCCATTTTGAATTTATTTTTGTGTATGGTGTAAGAAAATGGTCCAGTTTTATTCTTCTGATGTTGCTGTCCAGTTTTCCCAGAGCAATTTGTTGAAAAGACTGTCTGTTTTCTATTGGGTATTATTTCCTGCTTTGTTGAAGATTAGTTGATCATATAGTTGGGGATCTATTTCTGGGTTTTCAATTCCATTGATCTATGTGTTTGTTTATGTGTGTTGTATAAGTTTTTCATATATTTTGGATATTAACTGCTTATCAGATACTTCAGTTACACGTATCTTTTCCTATTAAGTAGGTTGCTCTGTTGTTTTGATGATGGTTTCTTTTGCTGTGCAAAATCTTTCTATTTTGGTGTAATCCTAATAGCTTACTTTTGCTTTCATTTCCCTTGCTTAAGGAGATAAATCTAGAAAAAATGTTTCTATGGTCAATGTCAAGGAAATTACTGTCTATGTTTTCATCTATAAGTTTTGTAGTTTGGGGGCTCATATTTAAGTTTTTAATACATTTTGAGTTTATTTTTTGTGTATGGTGTAAGAAAGAGTTTCAATTTTATTCTGTGCCTGTACCTCTCTAGTTTTCCCAATGCCATTTGTTGAAGAGACTGTCTTTTCTCCTTTGTATAGTCTTACCTTCTTTGTCATAGTTTAATTGACCATATAAGTGTGGGTTTATTTCTGGCCTCTCTGTTCTGTTTTATTGATCTATATGTCTATTTTTGTGCCATTACCATACTGTTTTGATTACTATAGCTTTGCAATATATATTGAAATCTGGGATTATAAAACCTCTAGCTTTGTTCTTTTTTTCCCAAGATTCTTTGACTCTTGGAGTCTTTTGTGGCTCAATACAAATTTTACTATTATTTGGAAATCTACAGGCCAATATCTCTGATAAACATAGATGCAAACATCCTTAACAAAATATTAGCAAGCCAAATTCAACAATACATTCAAAAAAATAATTCACCACGATCAAGTGGGATTTATTCCAGAGATGCAAGGGAGGATCAATATTTGCAAATCAATCAACATGATACACCACAATAATAAGAGAAAGGATAAAAACTATATGATCATCTCAAAATATGCAGAAAAAACATTTGAGAAAGTACAACATCCATTAATGATAAAAACTCTCAACAGTGTACGTTTAAAGGGAACATGCCTCAACATAACAAAGGCCATATACGGAAAACTCATAGCTAGCCTGATACTCAATGTTGAGAAACAGATTTTTTCCTCTAAGATCAGGAACAAGACAAGGATGTCCACTCTCATTACTTCTATTCAACATAGTATTTGAAGTCTTAGCTACAGTAACCAGACAAGAAAAAGAAATTAAAAAAAAATCCAAATTGATAAGTAAAGTAAATTGGTAAGTAAAGTAAATGAAGTAAACTCACTGCTTGCAGATGACATGAGACTACATATAGAAAACTCCAAAGACTCCACCAAAAAACTACTAGAACTAGTAAATGAATTCCTTAAAGTTGTAAGATAAAGAATTAATACACAGAAATCTGTTGCATTTCTTTACACTAATAATGAAGTAAAAGAAAGATAAATGAAGAAGGCATTCCCATTTCCATTTGTACCCAAAACAATTAAATACCTTGGAATAAATGTAACCAGGGAGGGGAAAGACCTGTACTTTGAAAACTATAAAACACTGATGAAAGAAACTGAAGATGAGACAACAAAAAGATATTCCATGCTTATGGATTGGAAGAACCAGTGTTATTAAAATGTCCATACTACCCATAATGCAATCCCTATAAAATACCAATATTTTTCACAGAACTAGACCAAATAATACTAAAAATGGCATTAATTCTTCTTTGAATGTTTGGTAGAATTCTCCTGTGAAACTGTCTGGACCTGGGCTTTTCTTTGTTGGGAGCTTTTGATTACTGATTCAGTCTCCTTAGTCATTATTGGTCTGTTCAGATTTTCTGTTTCTTCATGATTAATCTCAATAGGCTGTATGTTTCTAGGAATTTATCCATTTCTTTCAGTTTTTCCAATTTGCTGGTGTGTAGTTGCTCCTACTAGACTCTTAGGATCCTTTGTATTTTTTTGGTATCATTCGTAACGTCTCCTCTTTCATTTTTGAACTTATTTACTTGAGTATTACCTTTTCCCTATAGTCTAGCAAAGGGTTTGCCTTTCCATCTTTTTAATAAACCCGCTCTTAGTTTTGTTGATCTCTACTGTTGTTCTACTGTTCTGTATTTGCTTTAATTATTCTTTGATCATTGCTATTTTCTTCATTCTGCTAACTTTGGGCTTAGTTTATTCTTCTTTTTGTAGTTTCTTAAGGTGTAAAGTTAGGTTATTTATCTGATATATTTTTAAATTCTTTTTTTTTTTATTAAAATTTTTTTTTCATGTTTATTTTTGAGAGAGAGACAAAGCACAAGCAGGGGAGGGGCAGAGAGATAGAGGGAGACCCAGAATCTAAAGCAGGATCCAGGCTTGAGCTGTCAGCCCAGAGCCTGATGCAGGCTCAAACCCACGAACTGTGAGATCATGACCTGAGCCAAAGTTGGACACTTAACCAACTGAGCCACCCAGTGTCCCGAGATCTTTTTGAATTCTTAATGCAGACATTTGCCACTGTAAGCTCCCTTCTTACAACTGCTTTTGCTGCATCCCATATATTTTGGTATGATGTATTTTCATTTTAATTTACCTCAAGATATTCCTTGATTCCCCTTTTGATTACTCTTTATCTCAGTGTTTGCTTAGGAATGTGTTGTTTAATTCCACATGTTTGTGAATTTTCCAATTTTCCTCCCATTATTGACAATGGTATTGACTACATAACATTGTGGTTGGAAAAGATACTTGATATGATTTCAGTCTTCTTAAATTTGTTAATACTCTTTTTGTGATCTAACATATGATCTATCCTGGAGAATTTTCCTTCTGTGTTTGAGAAAAATACATATTCTGCTACTGTTGGATGAATTGCTCTGTATATGTCTTTTAGGCTCATTTTCATCTAAACTATGGTTCAAGTCCATTGTTTCCATATTTATTTTCTGTTTGGATAACTTATCCATTGTTGAAAGCAGGGTACTGCAGTCCTACTATTATCCTATCCTTGTCTATATCTCTCTTCAGATCTGTATCTTTGTTTCTTCTTACTATTCTTGGCTTAACATTTATTTTATTTGATATAAGTATAGCCAACCTTATTCTCTTTTGATTTACATTTGCATGGAATATCTTTTCATCCCTTCACTTTGAGCCTATGTATGTCCTTAAAGCTGAAGTGATTCTCTTGTAGACAGCATATAGTTGAATACTGTTTTTTAATCCATTTAGCCACTCTGTACCTTTTGGTTGAAGAATTTAATCCATTTACATTTAAAGTAATTACTGATAGATAAGGACTTACTAATGATATCTTAATTGTTTTCTGGATGTTTTATAGTTCCCTTGTTTCTTTCTTATTTGCTGTGTTTTTTTTTGTGGGAATTGATGGTTTTTCATATCTCTCCTCACATTTTATGTTTTTGATGTCACAGTTTACTTCTTTTTATGTTATATATACTTTAACAAATTATTATAGCTATTGTTAGCTTTGATACTTTTGTCCTTTAACCTTTACATGTAGTTAAATAGTTAACACACCACCATCTTATGGTATTAGAACATTCTGAATTTGACTATATACTTACCTTCACCAGCATGTTGTATATTTTCATGATCATAATTACATCCTCTTATTTCAGCTTAAAGAACTCACTTTAACTTGTAAGGCATGGTGATGAGCTCTTTCAGCCTTTGCTTTTCTGGGAAACTCTATCTCTCCTTTTAGTTTTGAAGGGCAACTTTGCCAGGTAAAGTCCTATTGGTTGGCAAGTTGTTTTGTTTTCAGCACTTTGAATATATCATTCCATTCTGATCTGGCCTACAAGGTCAGCTGAGAAGTTTCCTGATAGCCTTTTGGTGGTTCCTGTGTGTGTGAGAATTTTTTTTTCTCTTGTTACTTTTAAATGTTCACTTTGTCTTTGATTTTAGTTATGTGTTTGAGAAGATTGTTTTGGGTTGAAATTTTGGGATGATCAATTACTTTCATGAACTTGGGTATACAGATGTCTTCCAAGATTTGGGAAATTCTCCTCCATTATTTCTTTAAATAAGTTTTCTGCCCCTTTCTCTCCCTCTTTGCCTTCTGGGATTCCAATAATGTGTAGATTGTTTTGCTTAATAATACCCTGTATCCTTACTGTTTTTCATTCTTTCTTCTTTTTGCTCCTCTGATTGGATGATTTCAAATAACCTATCTTCTAGTCCACTAATTATTTCTGCTTAATTGAGTCTGCTACTGAAGCTTTCAATGGAATTTTTCAGTTCAGTCATTGTATTCTTAAACTCTAGGATTTCCCTTCAATTTTTAAAAAAGTTTTCTGTTTCTTTGTTGAACTTCTCATTTTGTTCATGCATTGTTTTCCCAATTTCTTTTGGTGGTCTATTTGTGTGTGTGTGTGTGTGTGTGTGTGTGTGTGTGTGTGTGTGTTTTGTAGTTAACTCAGTTTCTTTAGGATTATTCTGAATTCTTTGTCAGACAGTTCATAGATCTCCATTTCCTGATAGTCAATGGCGCTTTTTTGGTTTCCTTTGGTGTTTTCTTGATTGTTCATGATTTTTGTGGTCTTGTGTTGGTTTCTGTTCATTTGAGAAAGTAAGCATCTCTTCCAGCTGTTACAGACTGGATTCAGTGGGAAAAGCTCTTTACCACTCAGCCTGTCCAGAGATTCTAGGTGGGCTGTCTGGTGGTGTCTGTGGGCAGATTTGCTGCCAGAGTTCTCAGGTGGGCAGGTCTGGTGCCGGGGTCAGCAGATGGACAGGCCTGGTGCCTAGATCCGTGGAGGCAGGCCTGGAGCCTTCAATTACTGGAGTGGGCCAGGTGCTTGAATCTATGGTGATGGGACCTGGGCCTGTGTGGGTGGACCTGGACCCTGGGCCCATGGAGCTGGTCCAATGCTGGGATAGCCCTGGATCTGGATGCTGAGGCTACAGAGGATGGTCTGAAGCTGAATTTGTAGGAACAAGTCTGGAGGTTAGATCTGTGGGGGCCAGCTTGGCACTGGGATGGACTAGGAACCTGGGTCCATGGGAGCTCCCTGGGGCCTGGGACTGCAGGGACTGGCTTGAAGGCTGGGTCTACTAGGAATGGCCTGGAGCTGCAGCAGGCTGAGAGTCAGAGTTTGCAAAAGCCGATTTGGAGGCTAGGTGTGTGGGTGCCAGCCCTGTGCTGGGGTGGGCTGTGAGCCTGGGTTGTGGGAGCCCCTGGGGCCTGGGTCCGTGGGGACTTGGCCTGGTGGTAAGGTGGGCTGGAGACTGGGGCTGCAAGAATTTGCCTAGAGCTGGTGTGGGCCTGGTGCTGAGGTCTGTGGTGAAGTCAGATGCTTGCTTACTTCAGTCTCTTTTCCCCATGGGGACAGAATCTCTTTCCACACTGGGCTGCCTGGGCTTGGGGGAGAGGTGATGGGGGAAATGTAAACTTTTTCCTATGCTCTTCAAATGCAATTTCCTACCCTCTTCTTTTCTTTTCTTTCTATTCTTTTTCCTTTCCTTTCCTTTCCTTTCCTTTCCTTTCCTTCCCTCTCTTTTTCTTTTCTTTTTAAATTTTATTTTAGAGAGAGAGAGAGCACATGAGTGGGGAAGGGGGCAAAGGGAGAGAAAGGGAGAATCTTAAGCAGGCTCCACGCTCAGCATGGAGACCAATGTGGGGCTTGATCTCATGACCCTGAGATCATGACCTGAGCCAAAATCAACAGTTGGATGCTTAACCGACTGAGCCACCCAAGCGCCCCAATATTGTCTTATTTCTGTGCTTTACCCAGGTGCTATAATCCCTCACCTGGAATACTTAGCTCTTGGGAAGGTATTTTTGTTCATGGATAGCTGTTTAAATTGATGTTTCTGAGAGAGGATGAGGGCTAGGAATTTCTCTACCACCATCTTGCTGACATCACTCTACGATGCTGGGACCTGTCTTTTTTCATCTAAATCCCCACTCATTTCTCTCCTGCCCCATAACACTGGGTTCTTTTGAAACAAATGTCAGACATCATATCATTGAATTGTAAATAATTAGGAATTTATAACTAGAAGATGAAAACTCCTTGATGGTAATATAACTATAATGCCATTATCACACCTTAAAGCCATTATGTTTTAAATTCCTTAGCATTATTAAATATCCAGTCATATCTCAAATTTCTCCAAATTGTTTTGTGCATATTGTTTGATAGTTTGAGAATACCACTTTCAAATAAAGGAAAATTGAAAAATATATTAAATAAAAGTAATTTTTCTGTGAATTTATGTTCATGTGATATACCTTAGTGATTTCTAGCAATTGCCTCTGAAAGGGTAAAACTATACCACTTGAAATATTGAAAGATATATCTTAGTACATGAATTTTACAATTCTGTGGAAGGTTTCATGACCTTTATCTCTAAGAGTGCTGAGTATCCTAAGGATGAATTAAACACAAACTTTTATCATTTGGGTGATCATTTTCTGATGTCTTATCTTTGCAAACTATGACACGAGAGGGCAAAACAAGCATTTAACCTGTCCAGCAGGGTTAGGAAGAGGGCCAACATCTTCATTTTCTGCCATAGGTATTCCAGAATGCTTGCAGGTAAATCATATTTCCAGAGCCAAGCCATGCTTTCAATGCCTACAGAAGCTGGCTTCCTAAGGAGAACTACAGAAAAATCTTTCACAAAGTGAGGAATACATTGTCCTCAGCTTTGAACAAATATTATCAATTTAATTCTCTTCTAGTAAGCTTTCATATATTAGGCTTTTTCACTGGATCTTATTTGAATGGGATTACTACTATCTATTCTTAGTCTTTTTGTCTTGAAGCGAAAATGGATATGGTTAAAAACTCTAAGCTTCTTTGGCATTGTAACTGCTGTGTTTTTACAGAATTGCATTTCCCTGGGAACAGTTTGCTTTCTTTCCTCTTGGCCAGTGTTAGGCTGAAGGGGAGCCAGTGCATATTCTTTAACCATGTTTCTCGGTGCCTCACAGATCATTAGACCCATGAGTTGACTGATTGTCCAGAAACCATTACTTCCCATGTGGGAGAAGTGATGACAGGAAGGATGTAAGTTCATTTAGGCTCTAGACCAAGTCATGGAAGAAATGAGTGACGTCTTGTGCACAGTTCTCTTCCGTTTATTAATAACTGTGTGTATTGTATTCCCATCATTCTACATATTCTACCATCAGAACGAGACCTCTAACTATTCAGTCGTTCCACTGTGGTCATGGAGAGAACCCCACAAGTGAGCCTAGCTGGCTCAAGGAACCCATTTCCACTCCTGGGAAAGCAGCTTACAAGGTGTGCTAATCAGGCACTGGCATCACCTGGATTTCGTGTGCCGTTCCCAGATAGCGCGTGTCCAATATCTGTCTGGTGCTTTTGCTCATTGGTTATTCCATGGAGCTAATGATTCCCTCATGAAGGGCTACTGTGTGAGCCAGTAGCCACATGCCCTTTCTTGCCTTCTTTCCTCTTTCCCTTCTCTTCTTCCAGCGTGGCATCGTTTCCTTCCTCGATAGTATCCCTGCTTCCAGCAGAAAGTTCACTCAGGGAAGGTCTAGCACTGGTGAATGCACTTCTACTGAGAACATTCTTGGCAAGGGAGACAGTGCCTTGGCCGGCAATCGACTGCCTGAAACACTCTGATAGTTCCTAACCGTGCACACAGTTTTGCATATGAAGTGTCTAGTACGGAAGCACCTGCTATCTGGGCCTGGATTGTTTGCCCTGTCTGGTGCTGGAGCTGCGGCCGTCACCGCCCTCTGACCTGTAGCACAGGCCGGCCGTGGACAAATATGATGCATATGCCTGTGTGAGCTGTGGACTCAGAGCCGGCAGAGATTATTTAGGCTGCTGTCAGTAAAAGCACTTAAAAGCAAAGGAGATGATTTCATGTTGACCTTTTCTCCCCACGGTTCAAATCAGGTGAGATTAATTTTAATAGTCATTCATCAAAGGCATTTCGGCTATTATAATAAAATCATTGCTTTTAAAAGTAAGCAAATGCCTATTAAGAGGAAATTATTGGGCTTTCAAATAGTCTTCAATTTAAAAAACATCCTTTAACAATGTAAAACCATAGAACTTCTAGACCTTCTTCAACTTTGCTTTGCAACTTGCTCTTAAGCCATTCATTTATAAACCAAAGTGCAGAGAGAAATACATCATCTCTTCCCACCTGTTTGGGAGGTTACTTTTTAAAGTGGATGCTTATCCATTGTCTAGTCCTTCTGAGGTGCCGCTTCCTTGTTGATGGTCATTATCACTAATCAGAAAGTACTTAAATATTTTGGGGGAATATCTGAACACATTTGAAATGAATGTTGCGGGGTGGGGGAGGTAAAAATCTCTTATACAATAGCTTGACTTGTGGGTAAGTTGAATTGTAAGGCAGCTGCTTGGCTGGTTCTTCTTTCTACCTTCTGATTATAAGGGACCAAGCAAAGCTCAAGTTTTCACTGAAGAGGAACATACTTTCCCTCAAGCTTTTGCTTACAAAAGCAGAAAAAGCTGTTGTTCGTGTTTTCAGTTAGCTGACAAAATTGCAGTTAGTCTATTTTAGGGAGTATTTGATTTTTGTTAACAACTGTGAGTCATTTCATATATAATACATGCTTTGGTTTTCATTCTGTCAAATTTCAGAACAAAATTTTAGATTTCCTGAAATAAACATGCAGTATGCAATTTATTGAATGTAGCATAAACCAGACACATAAAGGTGATTGAGCAAAATAAATGCATAATTGCTTACCTTCAGCTGGGAGCTGAGGATCCCTGGACAATCTGAAAAATGCCCTGGAAAATGAATGCTGATTTTAATGGGTATGTGCATGTCTTTTTTGCTGAGAAAAATATAAAGACATATTCTTTTATCTGATTGTCAAAGGACACTTGACTATCACCTGATTTTACCCCTCACAACATGATGTCTGCTCTCTGAAGAGCTGATTACACTGGCCTGACTCACTCCCCAGCTTGTGACACCCCAAAGTCTTTGGGAAAGCTGGGAGGCCTGGGGGCTTCCTTCCTCAGGGGACTCTCAGTCTTGGAGCTCCCAGGTTTGTGCAGCAGTTTCTGCCTCACAGATCCCAGCCTCTTCCCCAGTCAGGTTTTATGAGAAATCCCATTGATAACATTTCCTGATTTTAGTACCACTTCTTGGAGATTTGGGGGACGTGGGGAGGGATCATTCAGGAAGTGACCTCCCTTTGATGTCTCCCTAGCTTCACCTCATTCTCTCCCAGTCCCTTTCCTTGGCACTTACTAAAGAAGCAGATTCCTACACTTAGGCCTCACTAGTCCCCTTGAAAGTCTCAGCCTCTATCCCTAGTGCTTATCTAGATATTTTCCAAAGGAAACATGGAATATGAAACGACCTCCATCTTGTCATATGCTGCACAAAGATATTAGCTTAGGTTCCCCAGGGGCACAGTAGTGGGTTAGGGAAGAGCATTTCATCTCTCTAAACCTCAGTTTCCCCATTTGTACAGTGGAGGTAATAGCACCTGCTTTACCTTCCTCAGAAGCTGCCTTCCATGTTTGTATCTCCTGCTTGACCCTTCCCCTGCCCCTGCCCTATATCCTAGAGGGTTGAGCTGCTCTAGAATCTTCTCCTTCAGCCCAGTGCCCACTGGATTACAGAACGGTATCCTTGAAGGCCTCAGGACAGGAGTCTTCTTTGGAGGAGCAGAGTACTTTGAGTACAATGACCTGAGCATTTTGTAAAATGTATATTTTAGCACAAATATTGGCCATGCTATCATGTATGTCTGGAATATTCAGCCCTATTCCCCTTCCCTATGAGGGGAGGACATAAAGGTATTGTTAGACTTGACGGGCTGAGAGGGAAGAACCTTGTCCCCCTGGATGATGATAGAGGTGTCTTTATTGAACAGCTCTGGTGCCAGTGGCACTTTATATTCATTATGCATTTACTACTCACAACTGCCTTGAAGGTAAAATATTTTTATCTCTAGTTCAGAAACAAGGAAACCCGAATTTCTGAGGGATTAAGCAAAGGGCTCAAGGCCACACAGTTAAGGGCGTATGTCTGATTCTGAACTTATGTATGCCTGACTCCAAAACTCATGGTCCTCGTATTCCAAGTTGGGGTAGAGACTGTCATTCATCTTAGCAGACAAAGCATCTGTGCTTTCTGCAGCCACCTGTTCTCTCAAACCATACAAGGAGATTTAAATTCAGAGGAGCTATATATTCAAAGACCTTTCGGGTCACTGCCACTTACAGCATTCTGAGGGGTTATGAATCCAGTTCTTTGGCCACAAGTTAAACTGGGCGCCCGTGAAAGGGATTTCTTTATTTCTGTTTTGTCTTTTCCTTTAAAACCATGCTGTTTGGAGTGCGATGTGAAAAACAACCCATTAGGGCGTGGGAAGAAAATACTAGGCAAAAAGAGGAAGTTGCTAGTCCCTTAAGGCATGGCCTGGAAACCAGCATTCTGTATTCTGTTGTCAGATGGCCACAGCACTTGTCCAGACTCAAGAGGAGGAGGGAGGCCCACCTCTAGATGGAAGCAGTTTCACAGAAAGTCTTGCAAAGAACTATTTGTAGGACCTATGTGCCGTGCTCCTGTTCTCCAGTACCTCCATGTATGAGTTGGAGAAATTGACCTTCTGCCTACTCCTTGTCACTTCAGGGTGTTTCAAAAAGATGCATCCAGTGTTGTTGGAGCTAAAGCTGTAGCTACCACTTGAGGTTAGCGAATTTTAGCTGTGAACCAAACAGAAAACTTAGTGGTGTCGTGAATGTAGGCTCCCTAGAGTTTGTGGTGTATCCCATGATACTGTAAAGAAAAGGTATACATTATGTCTCCTCATGTATTCCGAAACATGCAGTGATCCCTGTGGAGCAACGGATTCTACTTCTATGGATTAACATCATAATAACAGGTAGCAGATTCTTGGCAGACAGAACCCTGAGTAGGATGTTCAGTTACAAAATTTTTTTAATGTTTATTTTATTTTTAAGAGAGAGAGAGAGAGAGAGAGAGAGAGCACAAGCGGGGGGAGGGGCAGAGAGAGAGGGGTACAGAGAATCCGAAGCAGGCTTCGTGCTGTCAGTAGAGAGCCCAATGTGGGGCTCCAACTCATGAACCGCGAGTTCATGACCTGAGGCCAAAGTTGGGTGCTTAACCAACTGAGCCACCCAGGTGCACCTAGGATGTTCAGTTTAGCTAGAATCCACTAGAGTCCACTGGAAGGAGGGATGAGTAATGAGGCCAGAGAAGAAAGAGTGGCAGATCATGAAGGACCTTATATTAGTTTGCTAGGGCTGCTGTAATAAAGTACCACATAGAGCAGCTTAAACAACAGAAAATCATTTCTCATGGATCTGGAGGCTACAAGTCCAGGATCAAGGTGTTGGCCAGGTTGGTTGCTCGTGAGGGCCGTGAGGGAGAGTCTGTTCCCTGCCTCTCACCTAGCTCTTGTGCTGGCAGTCTTCGACGTTCCTTGCCTTGTAGAAGTGTCGCCTTGATGTCTGCCTTCATCATCAAATGCATTCCCCCTGGGTATGTCTCTGTCCCCAGATTTCTCCTTTTGGTCTGGACATCAGTCATATTAGGTTAAGGCCCATCCTGTTGACTTCATGGTAACTTGATTACTTCCCTAAAGACCCTGTCTTCAAATGAGGTCACATTCTGAGGTACTGGGGGTTAGGATTTCAACATATGGATTTGGGGGGTGGGGATGGGGAATTAAACCCATAACAGCTTTGTAAACCAGAAAAGAAGTTTAAACTTTGTCATCAGAGCTTTTATTAAGATTACGTAAGATAATGTTTATGAAAGCACTTCCCAAACTGTGAAGTACAACACAGATGGGAGCTATTGCTATTGTAATTGCTATGTACTTAACAGTTTTTCAGCCTTTTTCTTCTAATTTCCCTCTGATTTTTGGACCTTGTAGAGCAAGCTGCCACTCTCCAGAAAATGTGACGAAGGCAAAATGCTTCTGCTACTACAGGATTATTAAGAGAGAGGGAGAGAAAAAGCTGCTCTTAGCATATTCTTCTAAGGAATTAGGATCTACTAATTAATTTCTGATTTTCTGAAGGAATTCAAGAAACTTCCTCTCGAATTTTTATTGGACTTATTAAGACTCACTCTTGTATTCAAGGCCACTGGGCTTATATATGAAATTGAAATGTTCTGTTAAAGGAAACCTAGCGGCTTCCATTCTCTGTTTAAATGAAAAAGCCTCAGGACCACCTTCTTTGTAATGTCAGATTGAATATATAGCAAAGGGCTTATATTAAAAGAAGCGGCAAAGAGGATAGGGTTCTAGTAGACTAAGAATTAAGAATATATTAGCCCTACAAGAAATGCCTTTCTAAGATATAAACAAGATTAATTTTCAAGTGATTTCTTTTCCTTTGCCCGTATAATATTTTTCTGGGAACAATTTTGTTTGCTTTGAAAACCATTACCCCCGGGTGTCTTAGAAATCTCTTCATTGCTTTTTCATCTGCTTATAGCCCACCAATCCTCAACTCTAGCCTCTTAAATTTGCACAATAGAAGATCAAAATTCATTTAAACAGGATGGAGAACACCCATAAAACAGACAGAGCAAATAGCATAATAGGAAACAAGACACTCACCCATTTTATATAGATTTGTTGCTCTGTTTAGGTGTATAATGCCTTTATTACTTAATGGATTTGATGTGGTTCATAAAACCATATAAATTACAACAAGATTAAATAACAGCTGAGGTAAACAAGGGCCAAGGATGGAACATGGGTGATGATATTATAAAGTAGGGGCAGGTTTAATACAGTGAAATGTATCACACGTGGTCATGTGTCCTTGCTGGCGCTGGCCTCAGATGGTACCCAGCTTCTCAGAGACCATGGCATTCCTCAAGGCGGCTGGACTCTCTAAGATAATAAAACCAGTGAGCCGCTTTCTTGTCTCCTTGCGGACAGAGAGATTTCTTCTGAAGATGGTCAGGACCAGTAGATAAGTAGTGAGTGCTATGAGGTTGGCTTCTTGTATCATCCCTCAGTGAAGGCCAATGACATTAAAACCTAATTCAGAAAGAGCAAGGTCCAGGGGCACGTGGGTGGCTCAGTTGGTTGGGTGTCCAACTTCGGTTCAATATATGATCTCATGGCTCATGAGTTTAAGCCCCACGTCGGGCACTGTGCTGACAGCTCAGAGCCTGGAGTCTGCTTCTGATTCTTTGTTTCCCTCTCTCTCTGCCTCTCCCCCACTCACGCAATGTCTCTCTCTCTCTCTCTCTCTCTCTCTCTCTCTCTCTCCAAAATAAAGAAACATTAAAAAAATAAAGAGAGAGAGAGAAAGTCCAGAAGAACATAATCCAAATCAAAACTTTCTGATGGTATGACTTCATCGAAGGTTTTAACTGAAAATATCTAGAGCAGTGTTTCTGAATCCTTTTGGGGTTACAGACTCCTTCAATAAGAGAAATAATGGCAAATCTAAACGGAGGACCTACTATAGTCAGGCATTAAGGTGGCTCACCCAGATACCTGAGATTATCTTAAATCTGCACAGCAATCCCAAAGATAGGTACTATCGTAACCCCCCTGTTATGATTGGGTATGTGAGGCCCTGAAAGATCAACAACTTGCTCAAAGACTCACAGTAGTGAGTGGAAGTAAGTATAGTGGAAGTAAGTATAATCGAAGCAGTCTGAGTTCAGCCTGCCCTTCACTGCCATACAGAACTGCCTGTAAAAGCCCTTTGATGACCTGATTAAAATCATCACAATATCTCTCTGCAAAAATACATACATACACATAAACACAAAAACCCACATTTCATGTTTGCAGTGTTCACATGGGCCCTGAATTTCTTCCAAATACATGAAGAGCTCCTGCTTGTAGAAACTGAGTAATGAATGTCATTCAATGCATTCTTGGGAGTATTGGTCTTATTAGGACTTTGTGACTGGGGAGCAGAGAGCTGAGCGCGCTGGTCAGCGGCAGCCCCCAGGAAACGGACATGCTAGGTTGCTGATTAAGGACAGGTCCACAGGCTTTTCCAGTCAGGTAAGATGTGGGGAAGGCAAGAGTTCTCTCATGAAAGCTGAGGACGGTGGCCGAGTGGACAGTCTCTCTGGCCGTCCAAGGAGAGAAGTTGGTCCAGGAATACCCATAGAACACTGCTCAGTGTCTGCCTCAGTGCATGGATAAATGAGTGACTGAGGCCTGGCAGACGTGTTTTTTTTCTTTTTTCCCCCTACATAATCATTTTAGCCAGGAAATATTGCTCCAGTAGCACAAGGCAGCCATATGAGAATTTCAATAAAGCAGCCACAGTGTATCTTCCTTTTAATCGGTGGCGTTCCCTGGCAACCTCCCTAGATAACTCTCTCCGAATTGGGCCCCTTGGTATCTGGTTGACTTGACCTGTTGCATAAAATTAACGCATATGAGCATTAAAGGTTGGGGGACAATCTGACAGTGATGATGGGTTTTGGCTTTAAAATAGCTGATGATGCTATCCTCGCTACTATTCTCAATTGTCTATTGAAGCCGTGTCTTCTGACCATGAAACCAAAAACAGGGGAGACACTTACCTTTTTTCTATCAGTGCCATGGACGTCAACCAAAGGGAACGTTTAATCATTGGGTTACTACCTGAAAAGAGGCGGCTGGGAAACACATCACAAAGACTGAACAGCCTTCTGACTCAGACTCTTGAAGTGGCTTGTGAAGCATGTTCTGAATAAGCATGAGTAACCATGAAGTGATACTGAGCTCAGAGGGTTTTCCAAAAATAGTAATGATGGTTGTAGCTAATTGTGTGACAGGTGCTCTTGTAAGACCTTTGCACGGATAATTTCATTTATTCTGCCCACCCCATGTGGTAGGTACTGTTATTACCATCCCTGTTTTGCAGTTAAAGGAACTGAACCCCCTTCCACAAAGCGGGTGAGCATTTTATGCCAGTCAGATTTCCCTACAAAGTGATCGAAGGCACTTTTCCATGTGGAAAAGCTGGATTACAATTGACTCACTAAACTAAGAAGTGAGATTACCAAGAGGAAAAATCATAAAGTTTAGGAGGGATATTTCATAGAAGAGTGGACTTATAATTTGGGGTAAAAACTAATGGACTCCCTAAAAAATGTGGTGCACTTTGAATGTCTTGTAGTGACGCTGTGGTCCACTGCCCGTGCCTCTCCCCCTCTTCAGGCCCAAGTCTTGCATTTTCCCAGCTGCTTGGAGTGTCACTGCTAGTGGCTCAGAGCTGAGTCTGTCCCCAGGCATCGCCAAGGTTGTACCACTTCACCAGGGGCAGCCAACATCCTAAGACTGATAAAGGCAGGGGTGCAAGGACCCGGCCCCCTTTTGAAACTGAATAGCCATCCACTTCCAACCTCTGCCCTGTTCTGCTGCCTTCACTCCCTGTAACGATGCTGCTCTCCAGTAAACAGCATACAGACACATTTTAATCTCAAAACCTGCTTCTTGGGGAACCTAAGCTATGACACCTGTCTTTGTTTACAATAGTCCCTTCTTTGATTCTCCAGCAATGAAAGATTGCTTTCTCATTTCACATAGGATATCTCTGAAACCAGTTTTTTATGCATGGATTTATTTTTCTTGTGTTCCACTGCTTTGTGGAAGAAATATATCTTAATAAGACTACCATGAGAATACTGTGATTTCACTTGGTGGATTTGTATACACACGCACACACCCCTAAGGACCAAAACAGAGATGCGGGTTAATACAAATATATGTGTGTTATAGAAAATTAAAATACTCTATGTGACTTAATGAAATAGCAATTTAAGCATGGGCAAAAATATAGATATAAAATGAAAATATTTTGCAAACAAAGGCATTATGCGTGGCTCTGTAGACATGTAGATGTAAATATACACAAAAATGTAGACTCACAGTTGAGAACATAGCCAGGGATATAGATGTGGCTTTTGTTGTTGGGTCATGTTTTTAGCCCCACACTCCTTTTTTTCTTCACTGCTGGGATTTCACCTGTATTAGGACAACAGGTGAAGTGAAACTGCTCAAATATAGCTTAAATCAACCGCTGGGGTACTTCAGGGAAGAGTGTAATTATATGCTGCAGATATGCTGCAGAATTCTGCAGGGCAGTGAGTAAATCTTCCTGAACCTCTTGTCAAGTGGTTGCTTTCTGTAGAGGTGAGTGTGGTGAGAGGTGCCTTTAAACATTCTGAATTTCTTCCCTGTGTGAGTGCAGGCCAGAGGAGCCACTGCTCGGATGCTTTGCCTTTGTTAACATGACACACAACCAGATTTCTTGCCCATGTGAATAAATGTTGGACTTTTCCCCTGGACAAACTTACAAAATTTAAAACAGAGAATATATGCATAGGGAACATGAACATGAGTCTTGTGCCTGGTGCTCCTGTCAGTCAACTTTGTTCTCTGAATTACTTTTCCAGGGCAGTAATGGAGGTATACGCCCTCACCAGTGCCTCCTATGGTGTATGTTGAGAGGTAGCTGACTGGATGAAAGTGTGTAGTTGCAGACAGCAGACCAGATGATGTCATTCCTGTAAGCCCTCTAGTCAACTAACGATCCTCATGCATTAAATGAAACTTCAGTTTGAATTCAAGACGAGGGCTCTGGAAGAGGACACTATCAGGCAAATACTTTTAGTCTGATCTCTGACCATCTAATTAGATAGAGTCCCCATCTTGGTCATTCCCAAGACATTCAGCCCAGAGATGTCTGAGAGTTGATTGAGGCATGTGTGTGTGTGTGTGTGTGTGTGTGTGTGTGTGTGTAAGAGTGAGAAGGAATGGAATGGGAAAGGTGTGTTGAAAATAATCTTTTCATTGATGAGTTAAATGACAGTATTTCCACAGGTGAAAAGCATGCGTATCTATATACAAATTAAAAGTGATGGATAAAGAAGTCCACGTAGAAAAATAAATAATGAATGAATGATAAATGGGAATGATTTTTTTCCTACACGAAATTGACTATATTTTTGGGTAATAGTATAAAACTGGAGACTCAGTAATTTTTCATTTCTTCAGAATCTGCTTTAATTACTGAAACTCTGTTTACCTTGGTGATGACCTTCTATTTTAACATTCATCAGCTTTCCTAAGAATACCATCCTGCATTCTTATGAATCATACTATGAAAAAAAATTCTCAAAACAAACATCTGGGTGTTTTTTTTTTTTTTTTTTGGTATTCACATTTCATATTCTATTACGGTTCTCTGTCATCTCTTCTAGGAATAATGATTTTTTGCTGGCCTAGTTGAATCTTCTTAGGTTTGAACCAACTGTCTTTACTCTTTTGAATGAGTTTAATTTGCATTGCTACTTTTTCTTTATGCCGACTCTTTGAAGATTGCAATCAACTCCTTTTTGGCCTTCACTGTACATTTTCAAGTTATTGATTCACTTGCTATGTTGGTATATAAATGAAGCTTACAAATGCAATTTCTTTGGTTCCGAAGGTGTTTTTTTCCCCCCTTCAGTTCTCTGATGTCCCAGCACTTCTAACTTCACATTCACAGTATCTTGGCCCATTAGCAACTAGGATTTGTTTGGTCACAGTGAACTATATTTCCTTGCTCTAATGAAGCACACAAAATATAGCTGCTATCTTCTCAGCAGGCTCACCTTTCTAAGGAGGCCAGAGAGAATATTCCCTGAGAGCAGAGAGCTAAGCCCTGAGAACTTAATGAACTCCAAGGTACTGTCTACATGAGACTATTGCATTTGAATGAAACTTAGCAACTCCCGGCAGCTGGGTCGGCCGCTCCTGTGAGCACACAGCCTTCCTGGCCTTTTGAATGGACCTTCTCACTGTCCTGTTTGGGTTTTGTTTGGTTTTAATGTACTGGTGGCCTGGATGACATAGTCTGCTGTGCTTTCAAATCCCATTTTGTACTTTCTGGAATGGAAGATTCACAGAGTTTGAAGGTTCACAGTCTTGATGTAGGTAACAAATATCATTATTAGAAATAGAATTATAAGTAGAATTTAGACCTAGAAGCCAGCCTTAAATCACATTTCTTAAACTAAAAACGTGATGTTTCAAGGAATATGGGGGAATGAGCCTTGGGTTCTCAATGCTGTAGTATGGGGAATGGGAATTAGAGACATGATTGCAGGTGAAGTTTGGGAGCCAGAATCCCACCTGCATGTGGAGTTTTAAAAATAGCCAGATAAAGAGGTTGACTTTATTCTTCAAGCAAATGGGTAACCATTAAAGGCAATGTGATCACATTTGTGTTTAGAAAGGATGAATATGACTGAGTTGATGTGAAACAGCTTCCTGGCCTTTCAGTTCAACACCTAGGAATGTCAGCAAAATATAAACATGTAAATACCTAGCCCAGGTTCCAAATCAAGAAATGGAAATCTTGAGCTGTCTGAAATGAAGAACTCAGAGTCAGATCCAGTGAGCAGGAACTGAAGCTTAAATGGACCATGAGAGAAGGCAATAAAGCTGTAGGTCTTAACTGTTGGCAACTGAAGTTTTAAGTCCCAGGGAGAAGGAGGTGAGACCACAGCCTCAGAGCTGAGCTACATACACCAAACCAGGAATCACAAAGGGGTGCCTAGCCCATTAAAAACTGAGCCAGAAAACTGTGCATGCACTCAGAGAATTGGTGGCAAAGTTTGTTGTACATTTAGGGCCATAGAGAAAAATATCACCAAAGAGAAATGAGAGCTCGAGGCTATTGTTACTGCAGATTTACACTATCCATGGGGTAAGGTACCCAACATTGAGAAATTACCATGAAAACTTCTGGAGCAGGAGGAATTAGTGTACCTCTGACAGAAGCATCCTCAACCATCCCATTGGTATTCTTCCCAACAGAACTCTGATTGAAAACAGCTCACACTGAAGATGAGCTAATAAAAAGTACAAGTCATACAAGTAACAAAGTGCCACAGAGAAACTAGAAGACCCGACAAATGCAGCAATGCAGGTTCCAAAAACTAGAAATGATAAAGTAACCAGGAACATCAGCATAAATATATTTAGAATGTTCAAAGAACTAAAGGAAATCAGAAAAACCATAGGGCAGGGATAGAACTATATATAAGTAGGGTGTATTTTAAAATAACCAGTAGGATTTCTAAAATTAGAACTGCAGCCATTTCAATTAAAATGTGGGTTGCATAATCAACAAAGATACAAGAAAGGAGTGAACTGGAATATTAATCTCAAGACATTATAACGAATTCTGTGTAGAAAGACAGAGATGGAAAATATATAATAGAAGTTAAGAGAAATGGAGGCCACATTGAGAACAATCAATACGCATTTAATACAGGTCCCAGGAGGAGAAAAATAAAGAATGAGAAAGAAGCAATATTCAAAGAGGGAGTGGTGAGAATTATTCCAGATTTAAAGTGAAGGAGCACGGAATATGGTGAGTAGATAGTAAAATAAAAATATAAACCCACACAAGTCACATAACTGTGAAAATACAGAACATCGATAGCATAAAGAAAATTTTGTAAAGTCCTAGAGAGAAAAGTAAATACCTAACAAGGAAGGGCAGTTAGAATAACAAGACATTTTGCATCTGCAATAATACATGTCATAAAACAATGAAATAATATCTTCAAAGTGCAGAAGAAAAATAATTGTCAGCTTAGAATAATATAAAAATACCCAGGTAAATTATTTAATAGTGATGATAAAATAAAGACAATTTCTGATTTGCAAAGAAAAATGCATTTACTACTCTCACTCTACAGTTGAAAGATGTCGTTCAGAAAGAAGGAAATTAAATTCAAAAAAAGAATGGTGAATGAGGAATTTTATAAACAGGCATGGAAGTAAAGTAATGTTTAAAGCATCTAATTATGGGCATTTAACAAAAAAGGCAGACATTAAACAATAACATAAGATGTTGGGGGTGATCAGAGAGTCAAGTTTTTTGTTACTCAGAAGGAGATTTAGAGACACAGGTTAAGTAAGCAGAGACATACGAAGATTAAGATTATATCTAAAACCTTTAAAGGTAAATGTTGCAAGAAGTGGAATGCATACATTTGGGAAACAAAATATTGTAGCAGAAAAAAAATAATAAAGAAAAAATTCAACAAAAGTGAGTTAAGGAAAGGAAAAGAAAGGAAAGGAAAAGCAAGGTAAGTTCAAAACAAAATAAAATGTCAAAGTAAGGCTAAATGTGTAAGCAATCACAATAATTATAGATACTTTAAGCATTCTTTATATAAGATAAAATCTCTCACAGAGAATTATAAATTATTAGGAACTTAAAAGGTCACTAAATTGAAGTTCACTATAGAAAAACTGTATTCATATAATATATAATGGCAACAAAATGCGTTTTGCCAGATAATACAGACAATGGTTGCTGGGAAGATGACAGTGTAGGAAGCAGCACCAAGAATGTGTCTTCCCACCTAGAGGACAATTGCACTAGTAAGATCTGTCTAATGTTACTATTTTGGAACTTTAAGGTCTGTTGAAGGCTTGCAACTTCCAGGGGAAGGCTTAAATGGTAAATTGTGGTCAATTTTGGTCAATTTCATCTCTTGGCACAGAAGCAGCTACCTACTCCCCTACCCAACCCCCACCACTGCCCCATGGCAGGCACCTGTGCCTGTGTTCCAGGAGCAGCTTGCTTCCAGTTTGTGGCCACCAGCATGCCTGGAAAAGAACCCTGTCCTCCAAATATCAGGGATCCGTGCTGTGATGCTG
This sequence comes from Prionailurus viverrinus, assembly GCF_022837055.1. NCBI lineage: Eukaryota > Metazoa > Chordata > Mammalia > Carnivora > Felidae > Prionailurus > Prionailurus viverrinus. The sequence goes on from NC_062567.1 coordinate 19,117,741, forward strand.
ATTGCTGCTTCTTATCTCAGAGATACAAACAAAGAGGCAGGCAACCATTATTGTTGTATCTCTTCCCACTGTTGCAAACCCCTCCTCTCTGGTGAAGTGACTTCTAGGGGGTTTAAAGGGGCAGAGCCCTTTTATTCCCCTTCCCTTGGTGTTTCTCTTTTTTTCCCTTTTGGGAACCAGACATTGAAGACCAGGACATTCAAAAGTAACTGCATACAGAGGGGAAACTAAAAAGTCACTGTACTTGCCTGTGGAAAGGCACAGGCTCAGAAAAGACCCGAGAAGACCTTAAATTTCATCCCTGGCTAATCCTCAGCACAGAGAGGTCCTCCAACAAACAAACAAACAAACAAACAAACAAACAAACAAAAAAGATAACCAGAAAACAACAAGCCCTGCAGAAGTTTACCCTTGATTGATATGATTTCTAGACTTACCAGACTATTAGATGAAAATGTCCAGTTTTTAACAAAAAAAACACAAAGCATACAAAGAAACAGGGAAGTATGGCACATTCAAAGGAAAACAAATGAATTAATGGCAATTATTCCTGAGAAAGACCTGATGGTGGGTCTACTAGGCAAAGACTTAAAAACAATTGTATTGAAGAGGCTCAAAAAACTAAGAGAAGATGTGGAGAAAGCCAAGAATAATGATGTATGAACAAAATAGAAATATGAATAGAGAGAAAATTTAAAAAGAAACCAAAAAATAAATTCTGGAGCTGAAAATGGAAGTTTCACTAGAGGAAATGAAAGGCAGAAGAAGGGATCTGCAACTTGAAAATGAAAATGGAAATTATCTAACTGAGGAATAGATAGAAAAAAAATTGAAGAAAGGGGAACAGAACTGAAGGAACGCATAGAACACCATCAAGCGGGTCAACATACACATTGTGGAAGTCCCAGAAGGAGAAGAGAGAGAGGAAGAGGCAGAGAGAACATTTAAAAAAATAATGGCTGAAAACATCCCAAGTTTGATGAAATACATGAATATAGACATCCAAGAAGCTCAATGAACTCCAAATAAGATGAATTTAAAGAGATTCACACTGACACATTTTCTTAAGTTTATTTATTTTGAGAGAGACAGAGCATGAGTAGGGGAGGGACAGAGAAAAAGGGAGACAGAGAATCCCAAGCAGGCTCCACACTCAGCATGAAGCCCAACTCAGGACTCTAACTCATGAAACCATGAGATCATGATGTGAACTGAAATCAAGTTCAACTGCTTAACCGACTGAGCCACCCAGGCACCCCACACTGAGACACATGTTAATCAAACTTTTAAAAGCCAGAGACAAAGAGAGAATCTTGAAAGCATCAAGAAAGAAGTGACTCATCATATACAAGGGATCCTCATTAAGATTATCAGCAGATTTCTTCTCAGAAATCCTGGAGCACAGAGGCAGCGGGCAGATATGTTAGAAGTGCTAGAAGAGAAATCTATCAACCAAGAATCCCTTATCTGGCAAAATTGTCCTTAAAAGTGAAGGAAAAATGAAAGCATTCTCAGATAAACAAAAATTAAGGGACTTCATTACCATTAGACTACCCTGTAAGAAATGCTACAAGGAAGTATTGCCAGTTGGAATGTAAGGACACTAGACAAAACCTCAAAGCCGTCTGAAGTAATAAAGTCCTCGTAAAAGTAGACACATGGGCCATTATAAAAACTGGTCTTGCAACAGTGGTTTGCAACTCTACTTTTTGTTTTGTTTTCTACACAACTTAAGAAACTAATACATTTTTTAGCAAAATATTTCCTTTTTTAAAGTTTATTTATTTTGAGAGAGGGAGAGACAGAGAGAGAGAGCGAGCTTGAGCAGGAGAGGGGCAGAGAGAGAGAGAGAGAGAGAGAGAGAGAGAGAGAGAGTAAAAGAGAATCCTAAGCAGGCTTGGTGCTGTTAATGCAGAGCCCAACGTGGAGCTCGATCTCAGAATTGTGAGATCATGACCTGAGCCAAAATCAAGAGTCAGGTGCTTAATCGACTGAGCCACTGGGTGTCCTTAAAGAAATATTTCTAAAGCAATGTCTTCTTTCTTTAAAGAAAATTTTTTTTTTAGTGTTTATTCGTTTTTGAGAGACAGAGAGAGACAGAGCGTGAGCAGGGGAGGGGCAGAGAGACAGGGAGACACAGAATCTGAAGCAGGATCCAGGCTCGGAGTTGTCAGCACAGAGCCCGATGCAGGGCTCGAACCCACGGATCTTGAGATCAAGACCTGAGCTGAAGTTGGATGCTTAACCAACTGAGCCACCCAGGCGCCCCAGCAGTGTCTTCTTTCTTTGAGTTCCTACAAATTACACAAACGTTTCTGCTTTTTCAGATTCTTCTGAATCGGTTTATTTCTTCTGCTTAGCTCTCAGATTCCACCGAATTCTACCCCCACCAAACTCCTATCTCTGCTTTTAAACTCTTAGGAATGTGCCCCTTTCTTTGCCCTGGCTTCACTGTAATATAAAACTCTACTTCTTAGCCACCCTTTATATGTACTATTCTTATTTTCATCCCCTCTCACCCAGGCAAAACTCATTCTTTTTCTTTGTGAATGAAGTTGTTCTGAACTTTTATCCCCTCTTCAGAAATTACTACAATTTTCCTCAATACTTTCTTCAGCCTTCCTTATTAATGACACTGGCTTCCTCTTTTTTTTTTTTTTCCACTTCTGAAAGGTGATTCTAGTAACATTTAGTCACTAATTATGAATCTAGATTTCAAATTCATTTCCCTCCATGTTTCAGTTTACAGTTTCTGGTGGAAAATGCAGACCTATTTAATAATATCATTGTTTATATTTTACATGTCTAATCTGAAGAACCAAAAGCTCTCTACATGGAGATATTTGCACAATATTGTGAATGTCATTAATGCCACTGAGTCATGCACTTAAATGGTTAAAATTGTAAATTTTGTGTTATGTATATTTTCTTACAGTAAAAAATACAAAAAGGTAAAAAAAACCAATTTATAATAGTGTCAAAAAATCAAATACCAAGGAATAACTATAATAAAGGAATGCTTTACATCCACTCAGAAAATTATTAAACATTATTTAGAAAAGTTAAAGAAAAATTAGGGGTGCCTGGGTGGCTCAGTTGGTTGAGCATCCAACTCTTGATTTTAGTTCAGGTTATGATCCCAGGATCATGGGATTGAGCCCCATGTTGGGCTCTGTGATGTGCATGGAGTCTGCTTGAGATTCTCTCTCTCTCTCTCTCTTCCCCATGCCACTTTCCCCCACTTGCACACTCTCTGAAATTAAAAAAACAAAAAAGACAAGTTAAAGAAAAATTAAATAAATGAAAAGCCATTTCAGGTTCATGGGTTTGAAAATTCAGTATTGTACAGAAGTTAGATCTTCCCAAACTGATCTACAGATTCAATGAAATACCAAATAATAATCCTAGAAACTATTTTTATGGAAATTGATTAACTGATTTCAAAAGTTATATAAAAACGCACATGGAAAAGTATATTCAAGACAGTCTTGAAGAATAAAGTTGGAGGACTAATAATGCTAGCTATCAAGACTTTTTATAATAAAAGAGCTTAATGTTGGTGCAAAGATAGACAAATAGACTAATGTACAGAATAGAGAGTCAGAAACAGATTCTACCTATCAAGTCACCTGATTTACACCTTCAGTGTGTTGCAATAAGGATGCACCTGACTTTGTGGAAGAATAAACACTGGTCTCTACTCATACTGTATACCGAAATGAATTTTAAGTCAATCATATATCTACGTAGTATAACAATAAAATTTCTTAAAATAGCTTGATCATATAGATGAAAAGTTTTTGAGCAGAATACAAAAAAAAAGCAGTGTAAGGAAAGATAGATTAGACATCATTAAAATTAAGAACTTCTCTTTACTCCTGCCATTAAAAGAATGAAAAAGCCGGCATTAATGTGGGAGAAGATGTTTGTAATTCACCTATTTCTTAAATGTCTAATATCTGGAATGTATAAAGAATGCCCACAAATCAATATGAAAAGGAAAACAACCCAATAAGTGCTGAGCAAAAAAGACACTTTGCCAAAGAAGATCAAGATAGCCAATAAGTATATGAAAAGTGTTCAATATAATTTATCAGGGAAATAAAATTAAAACTATGAGATAGATGCACTATAATGGCTTTTTAAAAATTTTTTAATGTTTTATTTATTTTTGAGACAGGGAGAGACAGAGCATGAACAGGGGAGGGTCAGAGAGAGAGGGAGACACAGAATCTGAAGCAGGCTCCAGGCTCTGAGCTGTCAGCACAGAGCCCGACGCGGGGCTCGAACCCACAGACCGCGAGATCATGACCTGAGCCGAAGTCAGCCGCTTAACCGACTGAGCCACCCAGTCGCCCCATTGTTTTTTTTTTTTTATAAGGGCAGGGCAATACCAAGTATTGGTTATGATGAAGAGCAACCAGAACTTTTATTTACCACTGGTGGGATTGTGAAAGTGGAAACTGCAGGTATCTGCTAATGCTGAGCATGTGTAGACTTAGTGACGTGCCAGTTGCATTCTAGGTATATGCTCAGCAAGAATATATACGTATATGTTTCAAAAGATATGGATAAGAATGTTCATGGCAGAATTTTTACTTATAGTTCAAACTGGAAACAACCCAAAGGTCCATCATGGAATATATATCTACAGTGGAATACTATACAGCAGTGAAAAACAGGTACTAACTCCTGCACGTAGCAACATGGATGAATCTCACAGACTTGGTGCATGAAGGAAGTCAAATACAAAAGAGAACAAATACAGTTTATTCACTTATTTCTCTGCAGATAGCATTCAAAAACAGGCAAATCAGGGGTACTCGGTGGCTTAGTCTGTTGAGCATCTGACTCTCGATTTCAGCCCAGGTCATAATCCCAGGGCCATAGAACTGAGCTCCATGTCTGGCTCTGCACTGAGCATGGAGCCTGCTTCAGATTCTCCCTCTGCACCTCTCCCCTGCTTGCTTGCCTCCTCTCCCTCCCTCTGAAAAACAAAACAAAGCAAAACAAAAAGAAACCCAGGCAAAGTTAGTCTATGGTGATAGAGGTCAAAATAGTGGTGATGGAGAGTAATGGCTGGGAGAGGGCACAAAGTGGGTTTCTGAAGTTCCTGATCTGAGAGATGGTGACACAACCGTGTTCACTTAGTAAGTTCATCAAGACATACCCTTAAGGTTTGTACCATTTGTTGTATTTATGTTATATGTCAATGAAAAAATTAGCAAATATAAAACAAAGTGGGGTGTCTGGATGGTTCAGTTGGTTGAGTGACTGACTGTTGATTTCAGTTCTGGTCGTGATCCCAGGGTTATGGGATGGAGCCCTCATCAGGCTCTGCACGAGCGTGGAGGCTGCTTGGGCTTCTCTCTCTCTCTCTCTCTCTCTCTCTCTCTCTCCCTCCTCCCCTCTCCCCCATAAGTTCTCTCTTTCTAAAAAATAAAATAAAATATAAAAAGCTTTGAAAGAAACAAACATACAAAGCAATACCTATAAAGCAATATGTATACGTATATGTGTGTATTAAAAGTGTCTATACTGGAATTATACACCTACATTCATAAAAACGTCTTAGGGGCAGGAGGGAAAGGAGAGAGACTGGAAAGGGAACAAAAGTAAATGTGGTTTTGCCTGAAATGTTTCGTTTCTTCTTAGGAAAAAAATTGTGTTTACAGCAATAGTTACATTGTGTTAAGATGTGTTACTTCTCTGGTGTTTGTATGATTTTCTGTTTTTGAGTGTGTTTTGACCTTTAAAAACATACAGTTTAAAAGAAGGGAGTTAATTGTTACTGTGACCTAGGAATGAGATTTGGAAGAGGAGGCTGGAATTAGAGGCGTGATTTAGGAAATGGTTGTCCTGTTCTAGAAGAAGATGGGGAAAGCATGAACCAGGGTGGTTGGAGTGGGGGAGACTGGAGCATATACTCCAGCAACACTTAAGAGGTAGGATGATAAGACCTTGGTGATGCCCTGCATTGGAAACCCAGGTAGTGAGCAGACTCAGGTGACTCTGAAGCTTCTAGATCTGATTTTTGAGAGGATGCCATGCCATGCTCTGCCTGAGAGGTACAAATGGGAAGAGGTGTGCATTTGGTAGAGCAAGGAAGGGGCAGGTATGGAGCAATAAAAGATTGTTTAACACTTATGTTTGAGATGTTAGCTGGACACCCAGGTGGATATCTACATAAGACAATTGGAAATACAGTTCTGATTTGGTAGAAACCTACAGTAAGTGACAAAGTTATATATGAGAGCTTAGAAAAACGCAGTGGAGTGAGAAATGACCATTGCCATTCCTTGTTCTTTGTAATGTTGTGACAGAACATATGTATAATCTGTATAATTAGGAATATATATATATATATATATATATATATATATACACACATACACATACATACATACCACAATGCTGTTACTTCATTAATTCATGTAAACTTGCAAACAAGGGGTTCACTGTATTTGTGTATCTTTCATTGCGTTTAGCACAGGCCATAGTAAGAGCTTGGTATAGGACTGACAGATGAAATAATGAGAATAATTAGTCTTGCTCCCTTTGTTTTTTAAATCAGCTTAGTTGAGATGTAGTTCACATACCATGATTTACTCATTTAAAATGCACAATTCAGAAAAAATGTATAGAGTTGTTGAGTTATTATATTGTACTAGGTACTGTATATTGTACATGAAACTAATACAATATTGTATGTTAATTATACTTGAATAAAGGTTTATTAATACTAAAAATAATTAAAGCTAAAAAGTTGCAACTCAGAAGAAAAACAAAAACAAAAAAAGTAAAGTGCACAATGCACTGGTTCTTCATATATTTGCAAAATTGTGCAACTTTCATCACAAGCAATCTTAGAACTTTTTCATTACCCCACAAAAGAAACCCCATACCCATTAGGTCTCACCAACCCCAATGTCCCTTTCCCCCATCCACCTTCCACTCTAACCTTAGTTAACTACTAACCTGTTTCCCATCTTTCTAGATTTGCCTATTCTGGATATTTTGTTTTGTTTTGTTTTGTTTTAAGTTTATTTATTTATTTTGAGAGCGAGAGAGAGAGCGCAGGCACGTGCACATGAGAGAGAACGGGGGAGGGGCAGAGAGAGATGTGGGGCTCAAACCCATGAACCCTGAGATCATGACCTGAACCGAAGTCAAATGCTTACTGAGCCACCCTGGCGCCCCCTGGATATTTTGTGTAGGTAGACTCATGCAACATATATAGTTCTTTACGACTGACTTCTTTCACTTAGCTTAATGTTGTAAAGATTTATCCATTTTGTAGCAGGTATCATTACTTCATTTCTTTTTGTTGTCAAGTAATAGTTCATTATGTGGATATGTCGCATTTTATTTATCGATCATCATATGAATAAATGGATTGTTCCCACTTTCGGTTATTATGAATGATGTTGTTACAAACATTCCTGTACAAGTTTTTGTGTGGACATGTGTTTTTATTTATTCTGGGTAGATACCCAGGAGTGGAATTACTGGGCCATATGGTAACTTACTGTTTAAGCGTTTCAACAATTGCCAAATTGTTTTCCTTAAGGAGCTTCATTCATCACTTAATGTTCCCACCAGCAGTGTATGAGGGTTCCAGTTTCTTTACACCCTCCCAAATATTTGCTATTATGTGACCTTTTTTAATTTCAAAGCTTATTTATTTATTTATTTATTTTGAGAGAGACAGAGATAGTGCAAGTGGGGGAGGGACGGAGAGAAGGAGAAAGAGAATCCCAAGCAGGTTCCACTCTACCAGCGCAGAGCCCAATGTGGGGCTCGAACCCACAAAGCCGTGAGATCATGACCTGAGCTGAAACCAAGAGTAAGATGCTTAACCAATTACCACTCAGTCACCCCTCTGACTTTTTGATTATAGGATCCTTGAGTGTGAAGTGTATCTCATTGTGGTTTGGGTTTGTATTTTCTTGATAGCTAATCTTGTGCATATCTTTTCATGAGTCTGTTGAACATTTGTATACTTCTTTGGACAGCTCAGTTTCTTTGGCCATTTAAAAAATTGTCTTTCTTATTAATGAGTTCTTTATGTATTCTAGATGCATTTCCCTTATAACACATGATTTGCAAAAATTTCCTCCCATTCTGTGGGATGTCTTGTCGCTTTTTTGATGGTATTCCTTGAAGCACAAAATATTGCTGATGTTTATTTTTTATTTGTTGCTGATGGCTTTGGTGTAATATCTAAAAAACTCTTGCCTCATCCAAGTTCACTCTCCTTTGGTTTTTTAAAAAATAACTTTTATGACTTACATTTTTTTGTTTTTGTTCAATTATAGTTCTTGTCTTAAACATATGAACCTTGTACTTTCCCCACTTTCTTTCTGAATAATCAGTCTTTAGAAAAGTTCTTTATGTGGGGCGCCTGGGTGGCTCAGACGGTTAAGTGTTCGACTTTGGCTCAGGTCATGATCTGACAGTTCGTGAGTTCGAGCCCCGCATCAGGTTCTGTGCTGACAGCTCGGAGTCTAAAGCCTGCTTCAGATTCTGTATCTCCCACTCTGTCTGTCCCTCCCCTGCCTCCACTGTCTCGCTCACTCTCTCAAAAATAAATAAACATTAAAAAAACTAAAAAAAAAAGAAAAACTTCACTGAATATTAAAAAAAAGAAGAAGAAAAGTTCTTCATGCATACAGGGGCACGTGGGTGGCTCAGTTGGTTAAGTGTCCAACTCTTGGCTTCAACTCAAGTCATGATCTCATGATTTGTGGGTTCAAGCCCCACATTGGGCTCTGTGTTAACAGCTTAGAGCCTGGTTGGGATTCTCTCTCTCTTTCTCTCCACCCCTCTCCTGCTCTTTCTATCTCTCTCTCAAAATAAATAAACTTTAAAAAAAGAGAAAAGTTCTTTATGCATACAGTAGTTTGACCCTATTTTTCTCACTTAAAGTTTTATAGTATTTTCCCATATCATTAAAACTACTTGGAAAAGATCACATAAAATGCCTGTCAACCCTGCTATATAAATTATGTATTATAATGTATTTAAAAATTTCCTTATTCTTATTCTTAACATTTATTCTTATACATTTATAAATTACTTCCAATATTGTCGTATTTCTGTTAAGGGTTAGTGAACATGCATATAAATATATCTTGGTCCAGGGGCGCCTGGGTGGGTCAGTCTGTTAAATGTCAGACTTTGGCTCAGGTTGTCATCTTGCGGCTAGTGGGTTCTAGTTAAGAGATGGAGTTATTGGGTCAAAGGCCTGAGCATCTTTCTAGACTGAAGGCAAATTGCTTTCCAGAAACTTGTGTCAATTTGCCCTCTTCTAGTCAATGCCTATGTCACCGTATCTTGTCTGTATGCATATTACTTTTAAAAATCAAGTAGTGACTATAGGTTACTTCTCCCCTCTGCAGTCCCTTCTTTTCTTTAAAGCTGAGAATGGAGCTGCCAGTTCCAGTATGATGTAGTCCCCCTGGGAAGCCATAAATTCTGCCGAGGCTTTTACAGTATTTCCGTGGCTTTTTGGTGACTTCACACTTCATTTAAAAAGGCATAAAACAATTACCAGGTCATTAGCAAGCGCTTTTTTAAAGGAGCTTCAAAAAAGCTTTTATAGAAATGGCTAGTGAGCTGCTGATTTATTTTGGAGAGAGAGGTGGAGGATGGGACAGGGAGAGTTAACAGAAATGAACAATTTATATATGTATGTATGTATGTATGTATTTATTTTGAGAGAGCATGAGTGGTGGAGGGGCAGAGAGAGAGAGAGGGACAGAAGATCCAAGGCAGGCTCTGCACTCACAGCAGAGTCCGATGTGGTGTTTGAACTCATGAACCATGAGATCATGACCTGAGCCAGAGTCGGACACTTAACCTACTGAGCCACCCAGGTGCTCCCAGAAATGAACAATTTAAAGGTAAATATCAGATTATGGCAAGAATGAGTGGGGCTTGCTGCTCGCTAGATCTGGGTGATTCTTCTCAGGGCAGGGGTTCTAGTTGACTCTTATAATGGAGACCCTTCACAACGTAGCCTCTAGGCAGGCAGATCCGTGTCAGAACCCAGGCGCAACCATTTTCTGGCTGTGCGACCTTATGCTGTACACAAAGCACTTAGCATGGCTAAGCACATACCACATTCTCAATAAATATTAGCTATTTTGATTACTCTTCATCTCTGTATCCCCAAAGGACAGCAAGCACTGGGGATGGCTGATATCAGGGTAATTATTAAATGAGTAAATAAATAAGTTATGGGAAAACTAAAAAGTGTGTATGGAAGAAACTTTCCAATTTCCATATTGTAGGCCACTCACGGTCCTCCATTTCAAATTTGAGCCATCTCAGGCTTGAAACTTCCCTAGGCTATTATCCACTTAGGTTCCTTGGTGAGATTTTACTCTGAAATAAACCATTATTTGTAGCCTGTCATGTTTCTGTTCTTGCAAGGATATGCATTGTGCTTTGGTTCTGCTATTTTAAATCATTTAGCAGATAACACCAAAAAAAAAAAAGAAATCACTTAGAGTCTGATTTAATCAAGAGGTGCAGGATGAAGTGTGAAAAACCCAGTGTTGTTCTGAGCCTTGGCTTTATTGAGGGCTGCAAAAAGGTATAAATTAAGTGACCTTTCCAGGTCAGGATTTTATGACTCTGATAAATTCCCCAGGCTTAGCAGTTGTCAGTGAAGACATGGGAGTGAGAATATGAAGATCCTTTCTCCCCAACCACATCTTCCCAAAAAGTAGTGAGATAATGGATTTGAAAGTGCCTTGAGAAAAGAAGTTTTATAAATCTAAAATATGATTATTATAAGCACAACAGAAATATGAGGGAGTTAGAATTGAGGCAAAGATTTTTTTTAAGTTTTTTAATTTATTTTTTTAGAGAGAGAGAGAGTGTGTGTGTATGAGTGTGTGGGGGGACAGTGAGAGAGGGAGAGAGAATCCCAAGCAGTCTCCACACTAGAGACCAACATGGGGCTCAAAGTCATGAACCATGAGATCATGACCTGGACCAAAATCAAGAGTCGGTTGCCTAACCAACTGAGCCACCCAAGGGCCCCATCAAAAAAATTTTTTTAACCATAAGATCTTATAATTAAAAGGATTGTTAGGGGTTTTGTGAATCCAAATCTTTCATTTTTATATATGAAAAATGAATAAAGTTACTTTGTCAAAATTATTGTGTTTAAAACTGAAGTCCTATTACTAGATGTAAAAATAATAGATAGTAAAAATTAAAATTGAAAGTGTTCCTAAAATACTATTTATTTATCTTCACAATATAAGGAAATCTAATCTTACATTAATGTGATTTATTTATGAGTTTGAATGCATTTTAAATGTTACTGACCTAAGGTAAATTTAAAAACCTGAAATGAGGGGCCCCCCGGGTGGCTCACTCAGTTGAGCATCCAACTCTTGGTTTTGGCTCAGGTCATAATCTCACACACCATGAGATTGAGCCCCATTTTGGGCTCAGCGCTGATGGTATGGAGCCTGCTTGGGATTCCCTCTCTCCCTCTCTCTCTGCCCCTCCCCTTTATGCTCTGTCTCTCACTCAGAATAAATAGGTGTACATTTACAAAAAATCTGAAATGAGAAATTTCTTTTTAAAAATTTTTTTATAATGTTTATTTACTTTTGAGAGAGACAGACAGCAAGTAGAGGAAGGGCAGGAAGAGAAGAGACACAGAATCCGAAGGAGGCTCCAGGCTCTGAGGCATCAGCACAGAGCCCAGTGTGGGACTCAAACCCACAAACTGGGAGATCATGACCTTGGCTGAAGTCAGACGCTTAACCGACTGAGCCACCCAGGTGCTCCTGAAATGAGAAATTTCAATTCTGAAGGCTTCATTAGAATTGATTGTTTTACTGTTTTCAAAAGGTTTTTTGCTGCACAAAAACACAAAGTTTAAATTCCCAGTCTCCATGCTCATGGTAAGTTAACTGAACAGCCTCTTCCTTGGCGAATTGCTTATAAGGAGGGTTTGATCTTCCCTGGAGGTTAATTTACATTGGAATTAATAAAGGTTAATGAAGTCTTTTGGGAACTCCCTTTCCCCCCCTGGGGTCCCATATTTAAAGTCAAGCTGCTTCCCTTCAGCAAAACTTTAAGAAAGTTCTCTCCTAGTAGGCAGCATTCACATTACCTTTAGCTATAAAAGTCCTGTATGCAAGGTATTGAGTGACATTTTGAATGCACAAAAAGAAACACTAAGTTGCAGGGATTTTTTTTTTTTTTGGCAAATATTACTTGGATCCTTGGATTCCTACATTCACTTTTGGATGGTAGTCTATTTAAAACACATTTTTTTTTTTTTTTGTCCAGCTCTATTTGGAGGAAATGAAGAGTGTGGGGTGGGTGGCGGTGGGGTGAGAGATCTAAACCACTTTAGAGAGCTCTAGAAAAACTGCATTTTACCATGGTAGTTTGAAGGACAAATGGACAAGTGGTTGGAGGTTAAGGCTTTTGTATCCCTTGTCATTAACTGGAGAGGCCTATTCAAGAAGTGGACAGTGGAAATGGTCCAGCTGGGCATTATTCTTTCTGCAACTGAGTGGGGAGCACTCACAGATTCTGGAAAAGAAGCAAAAGCAAAGAGAGGGAAATGGGAAAAAAAGATGACTCTGCTCTTCTCAGGCTACCACATATATTGCTATCCTTGCTCTTTGAACTTGAAATAATGAGTACTGTAGAGTATGTATTGCATAAGTGCTTGACATCAGATCTTGCATAGTTGGGAAACAAGATGATTCTTTTCCCCTTGCAAAAAGACAAAGTACTTGTTCTTCCAAAAGCAGTACTCTGAGACTATTACATAACACTCATTTTAAATGATTTGAAATAATTTTAATTGGTACTTACCTGGGAGCCTATATCACTTTCATTTCACCAACTCTCCCAAAATGGCATAGAGAATTGCTGCTCATCAGCAGCTGTGAAAGTACGATAAGACAGGATGATGTATACAAACGATTTCTTCTTTAGAAGAATTCATCCAGAAGAATTGTCAAATTATTTTTAAATGGCTGTAGTTCTTATTGAAACATTGCAAGAGAAGTTTAAAGCTTCACTCGCATTCTGTGACCTTGCTATTTGGTAATCCTACTAGAGAATCATGGGGTACCTTTGAGCTGGGACATGCTTTAGGGACTGTCTTTTGTAAAGCACTCAGTTTTTTTTTCAAATGAGATAGAGACCAAGGGGAGTTAGGTAGCTTGAAGGCTAAATCAAGAGTTGGACGCTTAACAGACTGAACTATGGAGGTATTCTGCTAGGTCGTTTTAAAGGGGGTGAATGTTATGTGCAAGGAGACCGAATAAAACTAATCAAGTGGTTTGGGTAGATGGCAGCCAGGTTGGCTGAAGTGGAATGTAGGATGAAGCTGGGGGGAAGCCACCTGAGAACTTCCCTGCCGGTCTTTTTCTGCCCGGACTCTCTTGTTGGCATGAAATACTCCCCTTAAGCCCGGTGTTTGTTTGGAGTATGGAAGGAGCCCATGTAGGAGAGACATGAATGAGAGTATGACTCTGGTGGAAGTCATTTTAAAGAAACAGAGTGAGGGATGGCAAAATCATCACTGCAAGAATGTGTCCCCTTTATACAAAAGATATTCCATTTGCATATTTAGATTTCATGCTTCACTGTGTGCTTATTTGGTGGGGATGAGATAAAGTTGTAGAAGGAACTTAGAATTTCCTGACTTTTGAAAGTTAAGTCAGCTGTGACTTCCTATTAATAAAGTATCTTCATGGGCTTAATTTTCTTGAGGGTGTGTGTGTGTGTGTGTGTGTGTGTGTGTGTGTGTGTGATATTTAATGAAAAGAGAATAAGTAGGCAGCTGATTGATTGCAAGCAGTGTATTTACCTGAGTGTATCATTACCGAAACACGACATTAGAAGTGGAAAAACATGGTGTTTAGCGTCAGCTCTGGCCTCTTCCGGTTGCAACACAAACCTATTCAACAGAGTCATGACACTTCCTGAGCATCGATTTGGACATTGTCACGGGAATAAAGCACATAGCCACATTTCACAGAACATACCACAGATTCTCTCCAGCAAACTGGATTGGCCAAATGAAAAGGATTGCACACACACTACAAATCAATGTTAGTACTGGTTTGTGTTTTCTAGCAGAGCCATGGATGCAGCTTTCCTTCTTTGGTCTTCTTCCAAGCTTCTCTGCAGTCTTGCTTATTTGTGCTTGTAAACGCCCATGTACATCAACAGATACAAACAACAGAGAAAACCTTGAGAAGAAGAAGGAAGCAGGGCTCTTTCTGCTTTCCTTTTTTTTTTTTAATAGCTAATTTCTTGGATTCCTTTCATTTAGTCTCTCTCATCTACCCAACCATGCATACACATATAACTGACATGAATTTCTCTGTAACAATCTTATACAAAAACACCACATTGCTTTATGTTTCTATTTCTAATTGCATTTATTGCCTAGGGTAGCTAAAGACCCAATACAAGGCATCATTGGAGGCCTCTGCAGTTGAGAATGGCCCAAGAGTCCAGTGGTATTTTGCAGTTTAAAAAAATTGGGGAGGGCCTCCAATTGTTTAAGCCATTGTGGTTACTGATGAGATGCACATTGTTCAAGCCCTTGTGGTCTATTCCAAGGCAGAGATCCCTCTCTCAGTACCCGATGTGGTCATGACATCATTCTCCATGCCAGCCAAGGCCATAGCTCCTGTGCTCAGGCTACAGCATTCCAGACTATCCCATCAGACATCCTGGACAGAAAATAGGAATTGGGGGCAGCTCCTTACACTTCCAGTTTCTTCTTTTAGTTTTGATGTCTTTTTCACCATTTACACTGAAAGCTACATCCATCTTTTTGGCTAGTAACAGATTCCAAGGCCTGAGTAGGGTTTCTGGCCGTTTCTATTTTCATCTTCTACACCTAAAATTTCTGAAAGCCCTAAACTCGAAACTCAAGAATTTGTTTTATTTAGAATGGGGGGGGGGGGGGCAAAATCTGTCTTATTTCTCCTAGATCCTATTGAGAATATGGATTCATATTTTATTAGACTATCTTGCCACATATCTATTATAGGAATTTGGAGCACATGGGAGTAAAAACAGGAAATTTTTTACCAGAGAGAATTGGCAAAATTTTAAATTTGTTTTTATTATTGCTGTTGATGTTGCTTAATGTTATAAGGTGCAAGAATTTTCTTAAGGCAGTGTGGCTGAAAAATTGAGTCAATAGGCAGGATCAACTAGCTGTTTCTACATCATGAATCTTCCAGCCTGTTGTTGCATTTATAAGTTATTAATTATTCTTCCATTCTGGTAGTGTGGTGGAGGATAGTGTGTCCCTTGAATGCTTGAAGAAGCAAAATGTTTTGCTTACTTCTCTTATAAGGATGAAGAGGTATTTAGAAAAAAGCAAATGGGGAAGTGTTTCCCAGAGAATTTTGTGAGAATGAGAACCAACTAAGTGTTGACAGTAATGATGTGTGTTTTGAGAATGAGTCCCTTTAGATGACTAAGTTTATCCTTTGGTCTGAAAAATGACAGTGATTGTACAATTAATTAGCGTGTGCATCATATGTCCAAACAGCCTAAAATAAAGATGAGAGAGGCAATTTTTAAAAAATTTATGGGAGCCACTAACCATGAACCACTCCTCCCCAAATTAAGCAGAGTAAATATAACGTATATATAGTGTATTAGCTTTCAATTGCTGCTGTAACATACTGCCACAAACCTCACAGTGCTGTAGATTGGAGGTCCTGGTGGTACAGCATGCCTCAACTCGGTCGTCCACTTAGAGTCTCACAAAGCCAAAGTCAAGGTGTTGACAGGGATGTGTTCCTTTCTGCTTTCAAGTACATTCTTGTTGTTGGTAGAATCCAGTTCCTTGTGGTTGCAAGACTGGGATTTTGTCTTCTTGCTGGCTATCAGCTGAGGTCTACCCGTGGCTCCTAGAAGCTCTCTCTGGTCCTTGCACATGACTTCCATCACATGACTCTCTCCAGCAAAAGCTCTGAATCCTTGTCAAGCTTAGAATGTCTTTGAGTCTTTCTTTTGCTGTGTCTCTTCTGTATCTTGCTGGAGAAATTTCTCTACTTTTTACAGGCTCACTTAGGTGAGTTGGGCTTACCCAGATAATCCAACATAATCTTTTAAAACCTATGGCCTTAATCACATCTGTAAAGTCCCTTTTGCCATGTAATTAAGCATATTCATAGGTTCCAGAGATACGGGTGGATATCTTTGGTGGGTCATTCTACCTACCCAAAATGCCATTTTTTTTTCTTGTGAAAAAGAAACACGAAACATTCAATTCAGCTGCTTTTAAATTAAAAAGCAAAGAACACAAAACTATCCAATATAAGTAAAATTTGTAAACTTTATTTCAGTCCAATGAATGAATGGCAAGTTGGGATGGGCTTGGATGAATGGAGGTAACACAGAATCTAGAAGCGAGAATTTGTTTCAAAAGGGGGGAAAGGAAAGAAGGAGAGAGCTTTATAGATTTAGAAGGGCAGAGCCATAGAAAGAGAAGGGGGGGGGGAAGGGAAGGAAAAAGAAAGGGAAAGGAAGAGATGGAACTAGAAGTAAAGGTGGAGAGAAGATGAAAGGGGAGGAACAATATATAAAGGTTAAGAAAGATACAGAATTATCCAAAGGAAGTAAAATCAGGATTTCAGGGAGCTATCTGAAATCCCTGTCCACTGCAGCATTATTGTAAATAGCCAAGACATAGAAACAACCCAAATATCTGTTGACAGAAGAATGGAAAAGGAAAATGGAAAGGAAAATGGAAAAAAATATATATATATTTAAAATGGAGCACCTGGGTGACTTAATCTGTTAAGCATCAACTTTGGCTCAGGTCATGATCTCACGGCTTGTGAATTCGAGTCCCACATCAGGTTCTGTGCTGACAGCTCGGAGCCTGAAGCCTTCTTCAGATTCTGTGTCTCCCTCTCTCTCTGCCCCTCCCCCACTCACGTTCTTTCACTCTCAAAAATAAATAAACGTAAAATTTTTTTTAAAAAACAAGGAAATCCTACCATTTGTGACAACATGAATGAACTAAAAGAACATTATGCTAAGTGAGATAAGCCAGACAGAGACAAATACTGCATGATCTCATTTATACATAAAATCTAAGAAAGTCAAGTTCATAGAGCTAGAGAATGGAATAGTGGTTGCCAGAGGGTGGGGGATGGGGTGAAGAAAAGGGAGAGGTTGGTCAAAGGTCTAAACTTTTAGTTATAGGATGAAAAAGTTCTGGGGATCTAATGTACAGCATGGGTGTTAATAATACTGTATTATATATCGAAGTTGCTAAGAGAGTAGGTCTTAAGTGTTCTCTCCACACCAAAAAAAAAAAAAAAAAAAAAAAGAAAGAAAGCTATCTATGTTAGGTGATGGATGTACTCATGAACTTGATTGTGGTAATAATTTCAATACGTATACATACATCCACCCATTGTGTTGTACACCTTAAAAACATACAATTTGTATTTGTCAATTATACCTTAATAAAACTGAAAAAAAGAAAGTTATATAAAATATTTAAAGAGGAAAAGAAATGTATGAGGACATGTAGATAAGTTCAAGTAGACTGTAAAGTGAAGGTCAAGTGAAGGTCTTTAGGACATTTAGGGCCTTGATTATCTATTAGGGTGACCATATGAAGACAGTTCCACGTTACACTGGTTGTCCTAACATAGTTGTTACTAGCAGCCCTTCACACTCATAAGTGTCCTGATTTGGACCACATATTATAAAGTAATCCTCCCTTAATAGGGTTCCATCTGGAAGGCATTTTTTTTTTGTAGCTTTTAACATGGTATCAGGACATCTGCTTCACATGCATTTGGTCTTAGAATTCTGCAAAATGCATGATATTCATTAATGACTGACTCAGGTCTCTGAATCAAGTTTCTAATTCCTGAACTCATCTTCTGTTTGTTTGTCTCCAACATTCACATCTGTAAACTCTATTAATGGTATTAGAAAATGGCTGTGTTTGTTTCTTTAAACAAATTTCCTTTTTCCTCTTGATATATCATCGTATAACACACAGTTTAGAATGTAATCTTATGCTTTTTGCAAAGAGAAAAATGAAAACTTCTCTCTTAGATATTAAAATATGATTTCTAGTATTGTAGTTTTTCCACATTAAAACCTCAGCTTTTCCATATCATTTGGATGTACTTTAAATGATTTAAATTCTTAGAAGTCATATTCATGTTTGCATGCTAATTAATCTGTATTGATGAACACATGTATAAATAATGATGATAAATAAAAGAATGGGTGGCCAACAGAAAAATTAACTCTGGCTTTAATGAGGCTGTATTTCATGCTTTTGGTTATTACACAACATATAAAGCTCTTGCCTTATAGTTATTATACTCAGCAAGGCTGGTTATTTGATTATGAGATAGTTTCAATATTGGTTTAAGTAAAATTGATTTTCACGGACTACAGTTTAGTTCTGAATAATCTGTGTATTATTCTGAATTGTAATGCCTTTAGGAAATAGCAGATAAAGGAAATACCCAATTTGCCATAGATTACCATGGCATGCTTTTCCCAGGTCTAGTAACATGGCAAGGTGGTTAACAAAAGCAATCTTGAGAGTCAGGCAGATGGACCTTGGTCCTTAGCAGTTGTGTGTCCTCAGACAAATGGTTCCTCTTCTCTGATGCTTAGTATCTTTATGTGGAAAATGAGGATATCATTATCAACCTGGGCAAGTGGAGTTGATATGCATTAAATGAGATTAATGAGAAATCCCCAGTACAGTCGCTGATACTCAGGCAGACTTCAAAAATCTTGCCTTTTGGGTTGGCTAGTACTCTAGTATGTTAACCTTAATCTTTGTCACTCAACCTGAAATGAAACCTTAATTTTGTGATGAAAAAGTTGGTCTATTTAGATTTCACATCCTTTTATATTGTCTTACTTTATTTGAATTTTTTTAAGTTATACCCTCAGGGTCTACTAAAAGAAGTTTAAGTGTTTTATAAGATCATAAACATAAATGTTTGCTAAGTGAATAAAAATGTATTTTTTAAAAAAGATTAGGAATTCAAATTTCATAACAGGGCCAGAAACAATAGAATTTTATTATTTACATTAGATTTGTCATTTCAGTAGCAAATGCTCGCCATTGAAAGGCGAAGAGCCTAATGTTAGTCATTCTTCTCAAGAGTAGCAAAAATCTCTTTATGTTACATGTTTTTTGGAATAAAATAAAATAGTTTTGATTGGTGATTTGGGAGCAGAGTCACAGTTTCCCTGCGGTTCCTTTGGTGCCTCGTTTATGACTCCTTTGAGATGCCATTGTCCATGGTACTGACCTCTAGGCAGGCTGTGCTCCATCCAGTTCAAGTATTTGTGCTGGCCCAGGGTGCCAGGCTCATAAAGAGTGCCCTCTGGTTTGTAACTGCTGCTTTTCTGTGTTGGGTCTGTTGTCATTTTAAAGCTCTTCTTGGACTCCTCAAATGCTCACAGGGCCCATTTGTTCCTGGGTACAATTTTTTAAACACTCCTATTCAGTGTCTTGTTTCATGCTGTGGTTCAGAGTTTTTTGAAATGTTTCTTGGCCCAACTCACTCCTGGTTGTTGAAATTCAAGTCCCCTACAGTGGTAGCCATTCCATAGAATTTTAGTGATCACCTCCTCTTTAGCAAAATCTCAGTCTTCCTCTTGTGTTTCTCTTTTACTCTCACGATGCTACTATACTCACAACACTTCAGATGCCAATGGCAAGTACAGATTGTCCCTGTGCTTCTAACCAACTGGCTACAGATTCTAGGTTCCAATGACTCCCCTTCTTATGTTCTGTTCACTCAGAGGAAAGGTATAGATTATCATTTTATTGTAAAAGGATATGGCTCGGGGATGGCCAAATCAAAGAAATGCACAGGGAAAGGTATGGGGAAGAGGTAGGGAGCTTCCGTGCCCTCTCTGAGCACATCACTCTCAAAGAACCTCCATGTGCTCACCAACTTGGAAGCTCTCCTAACCTTTCTAATTGGGTTTTTATGGAGGCTTCCTCACATAGTCATGGCTGAATAAATCACTGACCATTGGCATTTGACTCAACTTGCAGCCCCTCTTCCTTTCCTGAGGTCAGAGGTGGGACCAAACTTCCACCTCTCTAATCACAGGCCCAGGCAATTAGTTACAGTCCTCAGGTTACCTAGCAGCTCTCCAAAAGTCACATCATTAACATAACAAAAGATACATTAATCACTCTCATCACATAGGAAATTCCAAGGGTTTTAGGGGCTCTATGCCAGGAAAGAGATGACGACCAGATTTGTATTTCTCCTTATAAATCTCAATATCATACCTCTTAAGTATAGACTCCTATTGTAGGCACTATAGGGAAATAAAGTTGAATATGATTTGATAACTGACTTCAAGAAGCTTAAAATCTGGTGGGAGATGGAGGGGAAATTAGTAAACAGATTTGGGAACGTGAGACGAATAAACTAAGTATTGTACGAGAGATACAAGTAATGTGCTGAGTCTACAGCAATGACTCAACCCTGGCTACCCAGAAGAATCACCTGGGAGAAGGGAAACTTTTTTTTTTTTAATGTATAGTTATTTTTGAGACAGAAGGAGACAGAGCACGAGCGGGGGAGGGGCAGAGGGAGAGACACACAATCTGAAAGAGGCTCCAGGCTCTGAGCTGTCAGCACAGAGCCCGATGCGGGGCTCTAACCTACGAACCGTGAGATCATGACCTGAGCCGAAGTTGAACGCTTAATGGACTAAGCCACCCAGGTGCCCCAAGAAGGGAAACTTAAAAATCTTGGTGCAGGGGTGCCTGGGTGGCTCAGTAGGTTGAGTGTCTGACTTTTGCTCAGGTCATGACATCCACGTTCACGGGTTCAAGCCCCACATCGGGCTCTGTGCTGACAGCTCAGAGCCTGGAGCCTGCTTCAGATTCTGTGTCTCGTTCTCTCTCGGCCTCTCCCCTGCTTGTGCTCTCTTTCTCTCCATCAAAAATAAATACACATTTAAAAAAATATTGGTGCAAATGCTCAATCACAGATATATTCGGAGGCTCTAGGGCTGGAAGTCAGGGTGTCAGTGTTGGAAGTCACCAGGTGATGCCAATGTACAGATGCAGCTTAGAAATACTGGCTTAAATATGGACCTCACATATTCTCACTGGCTGTGCAGCAGGGCAGTAGTGAAGTCTTAGACACCTTTGTTTTTGTTGATTTCTTGCACTCATCTTCATGCTCCATATTGGATTTTGAGGGCTTCTTGTTTCAGTGTTGTAGCCATCAAACCTCGTATTAGTATATATTTGTTAATATATATATTAAGTAAATATGTACACTTAATAATATTTGCTGTGTATATATATATATATATATAACTAAATATATATACTTAATAACTATTTGTTGATAGAGGAATACCCACTTTTTAATGCCTCCTCCTTTTAACAACAAACATTTATTGAACAGCTGCTATGTTTGGGGTACTGTACTAAGTGGTGGCGATAGGGCAGCAATTGCAATCCAGTCTCTGCCTGGATATTTTCTGTTTCCCACACCATGCTTTCCCTTCCGTCAGAACCATCTGGGAAGCTTGTGAATGCAGCACACTTTTGGATCCCTATCCAGCCTATTAGTGAGTCTCTGAAGCTCAAGTCCAGGGATCTTTCCTGTTCGCAAGCTGTCCTGATGATTCCTGTGCACATGAAAGCCCAAAAGCGCTAAGTTATGGCGTTTGCAAAGACACAGTGGCTGGACAGAGCCGGGTGGAGAGTGCTGTGGGGGCTATCCCAGAATAGCTGACTTCTGGGGAGCCAGGAGACGGTGCTGGGAGGGGGTGGCCTTTGGACTGGGTCTTCAAGGATGACTGTTCATATGGAGGGAACAGGAGAGAGAGCATTTCAGGCAAAGAAAGATTCTGAGTCAAATTAGAGACACATGAAGGAATAGGGCACATTGAGGAGATTGGAGGCCAACTGTGAGGTGCCTTTTGTAATTTTAAGTTAATTAACTTTTATTGATTTCCTACAATGCTCTAAGTATTGAGCACAAAGAGGGTGGTAAACTGCTCTAGGTACAAGGTGTTCCTAGGCTGGCTCTGAGCTCTTGTGTGGTTCAACAGAGTGGTGCCAAAGCTCTGGAAGTCCCTCAAGAGCTCAGAGGCCTTCTTGATTCATTGTTCTAAAGCCACACCCTGGTGTGGCTTTATCTTTAAAGGAAAGGCACAGAGATCTAGCTTATACAGTCAAGATCACCTCTCCCTGATGCAGCCCTGACAGATGGGGTAGAGACTTCCCATCTTCAAGCATCTGGAGGCTCTAGAAGGAGGCAGAGTCTGGTTGGGCATGGGGGTTGGCTCTTGGAGATCACAGCTGGTGATCCTAAGAAATCGGTAGGTTGATTTTATAACACCATTAACGTCAGGCTATAAGCATTATAAGTAAAATAGGCTTTGGTATTCTAACCTGGAATTCTAACCACCACTTACAATTTGTTGTCTAAGGGAAAGGATAAACCATGTTCCAAAAACTAAAAATTGTAAAGAAACAATAGTAAATGCTCTGAGTTTTATAGTCACTTCTCATTACTACTTATCTACTTTTCTCATCAACCCTCTGAGAGATGCCATATTATTATAGCTGTTTTACAGATTGTGTGGCTTATAAACTGACAGAGTTAGGATTTGAACCCAATGTGTACCGTTGGAAACCAAGTATGTAACAACCATGCCAGGCCAATTTCGGAATGAGAATTTTTTGATTAAGTTGATAATTTTCTCTGCCTTCTTATTTTATATACACATCTCACAGTGTCTGTAAAGGTTTTGGTGAATAGTTAAGGTAAAACAGATGAAATAAATAAAATGCCCCAAATAAATAGAAAGAAAAATGCTGCCCCCTTTCTATTTTTCTATGGTGCTCATTGCCATATACACGAAATCTTTCCTCCTGGGTACTTTTGCTCTAAGAATGCCAGATAAAGGGATAAGAAAATGTAAAGTTATTCATTTTGGCAGGAATTTCAGCTAAGGCTGCATATCTATCAGATTACTCTGCTCCAATGAGTGTTTTCAGCTATAGTGGCCATAAGATGATTATGATTCTGTAAAACAAAACTTAGAAGGTTAGGATGAATTCACCAGAGTTATGAAAACAAGTGCCGGGATTTGCTAAGTATGTTCCTTGATCGTCTACTTTTCCCCTTGATACCTAGATAATTGCTTGGGGCTTGAATCAGTTTACACCTAGCTATTTGATTGTCTGCAGTACCTGAAGGAAAGGGTTAACTGTTGGCTTGGTGGAATCTGTTTGAAGGTATCATCTCCACAGGAGAAAAACAGAGGCTGCCTTGGTGAGAACTTGTAGTTGAAAGGGGAGTACTGCAGAAACAAAATTCCTTCACAGCCATCTGGAGTTTCAGGAATATTCAGTTACGATATATTTGCTCCTTTTTATTCAAAAGTTGAATTATTCACACATTTACGATTTTCTGCATGGTTTGACATCTAATCCAACTGTTTTATGTTTATTCATTGGATAGTCTAAACATGTTCTCTGTTTCTAAACTATTGCTAATCTTTATAGTCATTTGATATGGTTAAATTATATCTTGTAATTTAAATAATACTCTACTGAGTGCCTTCTATGTACCAAGTATCGTATTTGTAATCTTTTTTGGTACATGTATAATTTCAGGTGCCAAAGGGTTAATAAACCATTGCATAGTTGTCAGACATTTCAAAATATTTTTAGTAAAGATATGAATTTACACAGCCTCTTAGTAAAAAGAAATTAATTGAGCTCATGCTGCGAAACTAAATAAATCAGTAGGAAGAAAAATGGCAGGGTTTACTAGCGGAAGTAATTAGATCAAAGGATTCTTCTCCATTGTACTAAGTTGCCTCTATTTGTTTCTGAACGGCTGCTAATGTTTAAATCTCTGGGCTGCCAGATTTTTACTATTTTGCCAACAACATTTTCTCTACTCCAAGTGTTACTGGAAAACTAATCAGATGCAGTAATTGATTTAACGACAGAATGATTCAATAGCTGCAGTCTTCTGTAAAAAATCTCCTTTCTTCTTTATTCTTAAGGTAAATTATCAATTCATGGGTCTTCATAGAAGAGCAGTTCTCTTTGCTCCCTTAAAAAGAAGAGTTGTCTGCACTCAAATTTGTCTGGGGGTAAAATGTTCCAGCTACGGAGCCCTCTGCTGGGGTGTAAATGCCTCATTAACAGTTGAGTCAAAGATGGTAGTCCCATGCGATAATCATATGGCTGTTTAAAATTGCATGTAATCAAAATGATGTGGCCTTGATAGACAGATGACCTTGTCCGGGGCTGTCTGAAAAGAATTCAGTTATAGAAGTTGGTGTGCTTGCCTGTTTCCGTGATAAAGGGTCTAGGGTTTTGCTTTTAGGAGCTTTTGCCCTGTCTGAACGGCACACCTGTGCCCCTAGTGCCTGTCTTCTGATGGACAACATACAGTCTTCCTCTTACAAGCGTGTGTAATGTGAAGTGTTCTATACACACATATCCGCATAGATGTATATGATTTGTATATACGTATATATGTTTAATGACCAGAGAAAGTACCAAACAGACATGACAATTGCAGATTTCATATCAAGGCTTCTCCATGTCAAGTGTCCTCCAACGCCCACAGGTACTGAGTGTGGTGCAGGGCTTGTAGTGAGTGGGCAGGACGCACAACTCTGTAGAGCCCTAAGCTTAATTGAACCCTGTCCCCCACCTCCCAACCCCCTATTTCTAGAACTTGCTTATATGATGATTCCTGGGTAACCAGCATCTTCTCTCCCTTCAACTGGGGACCCTCTTGCTTTCTGCATGCCTCCACTGTTGTCCCATTCTCTCCACAGATGCCATTTCATACCCCACTTGTACACTTGAGGGATTTTTTAAATTATGAATGTAATGTGTATACTAATAGTAAAATTTGAACAGTACAGAGGCAAGAATACGGAAAGTAAATATCCCTCCCCCAACCTTATCCTCCTTCTCCTCCCATTTCTTTTTTTAGTTCTTCTTGCGGTTAAATCTATAATGATCCCAGGTAATGTGCTGATTTAACAACTTTAAACAGTGGATATTGACTCCTTGCTATGAAAGATTAGGAATTTAGCATACTGGTACTATTTCTTCCACTTCTAAAAAGGTTTTATTCATATTAGTAATCCATTTATTCCTTGACTTTATAATTTTAAATAACACAGTTAAATCTCTTTTTCTGAATATATCAACCTTAGGCACTATATCTACACTCCTCGATATATCTATAAAACGGGGATAATTACTCTTTAGGGCTGTTATGAGGATAAAATGAATGAATCTGTGTAAAGTGTTTAGGAAGGGCCTGGCACTTAGTGCATTCTCAATATATTTGGCCAATATTCTGTTAGGGCAATTGCTAACCTTCAGCTCTTCACTACCCTCGCTAAATATCTGCCTTAGTCAGCTGTGGAGCGTGACTTACACATTATCAATGTGAATGTCATTTACATTCTCAACTGCAGCATTTCTTGTTGACATAAAAACAATCATCTGCCTTCATCTGATTTCTAGTGTCATCCAGCTCATTTATAGCCCAGTTTGTTACATTTGAAGACATTTCCTTTGGGTCCTTTACTTTCTTACTTGAGTCTGGATTGATAACTTTCCAGGTCTGCTGGATGCTCATCATCTTGGTTAGCTTTTATAAAATGATTAGGGAATGCCTCATTGGAAAAGTGATATTTGAGCAAAGACCTGAACTAGGAGGAGGAGGAGGAGAGGATTCTAAACAGAGGAAGCAAATTGAGAAGACCCTGAGGCAGGGGTGCCTTTGCCTACTTGGGGCAAGGAAAAGGTGCCTTTGCCTACTTGGGGCAAGGAAAAGGGGCCAATGTGTCTAGAGTGGTGTGAGAAATCAGGGTGGAAGCAATGAAGGTAGTGAGAAATACTTTGAAGACAAAACTAAATGGATTAGATGTGGAATAAGATAGAGAGGAATCAATGGCAATTCCAATAATTGCATTCTAAGCAATTGAAATGATGAGGTCGCTGTGTATTATGAAGACCCCAGGAAGAACAGATTTGGGCCATGTGGGGTAGGGGCAGATGTGGTAGGAAGGGGCGTAGAGCAAGACCTCCATTTTGGAAATATTCATTTAGAATGCCTACAAGATATCCAACTGGAGATGGGACATGCAAGGTTGGATGTGTGCCCTGGAATTCAAACATGTGATAGTTAGGCCATGACATGAGAGAAGCCATGGAAGGAGAGAATGGGAACAGAAATGAGAATAATTAAGGCTAAGTGTCAAGCTCTACACTTAGGGTTATGCCTACGTGTATATAGGTGGACGAGGTACAGGGGAGCCAATAAAGAAGAAGATAAGGAGAGGCCATTGAAGTATGACAAATAGGAAGGAGTGATTTTGGGGAAGCCAAGTGAATAAAGCATTTCAAGAGGAAAGAGGGAAAGAATTGCAAAGAGAATTCGAAATGGGAGAAGAAGAGAGAGTGATAAAACAAATCGAATGCTAGTAAGAGGAAAAAGACTGAGAAGGATCCTGAGCACACTGCTGGATTTAGTTAAATGGAGCACATTGGTAAACTTCATAAAAGCTAAGTGATTTTTTTAACTTTTCTAAGGAGAGAAGGGGGACCATCCCCAATCTTTGGCACATTTTTATTCCCAGGGATGATGAACATCCCACTGCCTGCTAACATGTGCATTAGCACTCAGCAGGGCTGGGCTTTAGCCATTGATGTTTCTGCTCTGTTCCTGGTCCAGAGTGAGATTTCTTTCCTTAAAAGCCTGTCTCTGCTATCTTTGTTTGCTCTTTTTCTATTTGATCACATTGGCATGTGTGTAGGGAAGTGGGAGTATGAGAAAGTATGAACCTACTAGACTATTTTGACTGAAGTTTCTTTCTACTAAATCTTTAACTTCTTTACTACATGTTCCTTTCATTTTCTGGCCTTACCTGCCTCACCATTGAGGATATGATCTTTGTGGCCACTTTCTCAAATGGAGATGCTTTCTGTTCCCCGCTCCACATACAACTGGATTAGTGAAGTTTGTGTCTCATTGCACCACAGTACCACTAGAAGTCCATTCTCTTTCATTTGATACTCCCTTCTCTGTTCCTCCTAGTTTTTGTCACTTACCAACCTCCTGGTCACTGCCTGTTGGGCTGAATTATGTCTCCCTCCTCAAATTCAAATGGTGAAGTCCTAACCTCCAGCATTTCAGAATATGACTGTATTTGAGGGTATGGTTTTTAAAGAGGTAATTAAGGTTAAATGAGGTCATTCAGGTGGGCCCTAATCCAATATAACTGGTGTTTTTATAAGAAAAAGAGATTAGGACACAGATATACAAAGAGAAGACCATGTGAAGACCATGGTTGATGACAGCCATCTGCAAGCCCCAGAAGAAACTTGCCCTGACAACACCTTGATCTTGGACTTCTAGCCTCCGGAATTGTGACAAAACAAATTTGTGGGTTTAAAAAATTTTTTTTAATGTTTATTTATTTTTGGGAGGGAAAAAGAGACAGTGTGAGTGGGGGAGGTGCAGAGAGTGGGGGAGACACAGAATCTGAAGCAGGCTCCAGGCTCTGAGCTGTTAACATGGAGCCCAACACAGGGCTTGAACTCATGAACCACGAGATCATGACCTGAGCCAAAGTTGACCACTTAACTGACTGAGCCCCCCAGGCACCCCAACAAATTTGTGTTTTTTTTAAGCTACCCAGTATATGGTACTTTCTTAAGGCAGCCCCCTTATTTACAGAAGATTTTGGTACTTAGTTCACAGACCTTCTTTCTACCCGGTGTCCTCCTGGCTGACTTCAAGGGCAGTAAAAATGACTCATTCAATACCCTGGTAATTTAATCATCTCCAAGGCCCTCTTCCACTCTACTCAAGCCAAGTACTAACAAGGCTAGTCCCCAGTTTTCACTTAGAACTGTTTTGCCATTGAATTGACATGTTCATTTTTCCAGCAGTCTCATTCGACTATTTTTAATATACTGGTTCTTCAACCACTTTATCACATAGTCCATGAAAATCTTCTAGATTTTCTCCCTATTTATCAGGCAACTCTTTCCATGACTTCCTCTTTGCCCTCCTTAGCCTTCATGAACCGTTCCTTCAACCAAAGTCTACTGCAAGCCTTCACCCTCTTGTTTTGTTGTCTTTCTGTTGCATCTGCTTAGCAAACCCCAAATGTGGATGGATCTGAATGCCTGTGTTCTCCATGTCTGCAACTGGGATGCATTATGATGATTGAACATAGGGAGATTTTTTTTCCCTTTTTACTATTAAATGAGACTATGATGAATATCATTCATTGTACACGTATCGTTGTGTATTTCTTTGATTACTTAAACTAAATTCCTGGAAATGTAGTTGCAGGATTGGAGGGTTAAGACTTTCGAAATACATCTGATTGCCTTTCAGTGAGTTTGTAGTGAGTTTTCATCATTGATGTATGAGAATACATGTTTCGCTGTAAATTTCTGAGAGTTGAAGAAGAGAGAGTTAAAATTTTTTAAGTCAACTAAACAAATGAAAAACATGTTTAGTATATTATTTCCTTTATTGCTAGGAAAATGATAGATTTATATATTTATTGATAACTTGTTCTCTTGTTTTTTTGTTTCATTCTTTTTCAGGTGTGTGTTTGGTTTTTTATTGGTTTTATAAGAGATCTTTTTCTTATTAATTACTGGATATAATTGTTAACTCAGGACTTTATCTTAAACTCATAAATGTCCTATTCTGTTATGAATTTGATTATTGTTTTAAAAATCTATTTTTTTCTTATAGTGCATCTTCAGAACTACAAATTATACATATATAAGGGATTTTTTTCTATTTCATATTTGTCATACTCTTTATCATTATATTCATCTCCATTCTTTTCCTCTATATTCTGGAAGATCATCTCAATTTTTTCACATTACATTGTTTTTTTCTTTTGTATTTTTAGTCCTTTTTTTAATAATGTCGCAAGCAGATATGTCTTATAGCTGTTTATTAATTTCATGATGTCTTACTCCTTTCTTGTTTCATGGCATGTTTAAATTTTGACAACACTAAGCTGTATTGCTGGCAATCTTGTGAATCTTACAGTAGATCTTTTTCTGAAGCATGTAGTTTTTCTTCCTCTTAAATATAAATTGCTCTCCTTTTGAGTTGCAGAATTTTTAATTTTTATTTTATTTTATTTTTTCCTGTTTGCTCATCTTTAATGAGACGGTCCCTGTTTAAGTCTGATTTTGTTAAGGTTGGGTGAATGAATTCTTTTGTTGTCCCACAGAGTTCACTTGGTTGGGCTTAGAATTTCTCCCTCATATAATTATAGCCTGGATTATTTTACACAGTTCCTTTTCTAACTTCCTGAGTTCGGAGGTCATTTATATCCAGTATGACTCTGTGTACTGCGAAACGGTCTTCTGCTCTCCCATTGTCTATTAATGTGAAGGAGAAATTATTCTCAGATACTCTGATTATCATCCCTTTCCAGAAGTAGTGTGAGAAAACTATCACCTCCCCAGCTTGGATGGCTCCTTCAAACTCTTTCTTCTCCTCAGACAAATAGATTTTGTTTCCCAGGACTGATGCTCTGCAAACCTGTCTTTGTCACCTCAGTCAGATAGTTTTTTTGAAAATGCATGTGTCCAAATGTGTGTGGAAAAGCTATACTTTTAACTGATAGAAATGGGGGTGGGGGAAAGGGTCCTGACTGCTGCATACCATAGCTTCTGCCTTAAGTTGGTGGCTTCCCTCATTTTGACCAGAGAATGTTAGCAAACTTCCATGGGCAGTGGTAGAAATCATCTACTGTTCTGTCCTCGGATTCTGTCAACACTTGGTTAGTATATCTGACATGTTATTAACCAGTATTCCATATTGCCGGTACTCTCGTAATTCTGTCTCTCGTCCAGTATTGTTGCATTTCAATGAGAAAGTAGTAAAGGGTGATGGGGAAACTGTTAACTATTCCTCATCTTAATATGGAAGTCTGTGTTTTTCTTAGAAGTTATAGAATTTGGTTTTGGGGCGCCTGGGTGGCGCAGTCGGTTAAGCGTCCGACTTCAGCCAGGTCACGATCTCGCGGTCCGTGAGTTCGAGCCCCGCATCAGGCTCTGGGCTGATGGCTCGGAGCCTGGAGCCTGTTTCCGATTCTGTGTCTCCGTCTCTCTCTGCCCCTCCCCCGTTCATGCTCTGTCTCTCTCTGTCCCAAAAATAAATAAAAAACGTTGAAAAAAAAAATTAAAAAAAAAAAAGAAGTTATAGAATTTGGTTTTAAAAGTGTAAGTTTAATAGAGGGAAAGAAACATAGAATGAGGAATTAGTGATCCTTTTAAATTAGCTTCCATTACCAATTTGACAATAAATTATATTTAATTAAAAAATTAGCTTCAATTATATCATGTAAGAAAAAACTTAAATATGATTGAACTTTTATGGATAAAAGATTTTCACCTATTTAGTACATTTTATTTTTTTTTTTATTTTATTTTAATTCCAGTGTAGTTAACATATAGTTTTATATTAGTTTCAGGCATACAATATAGTGATTCAGTGATTCCGTATATTATTCAGTGCTCACCAAGATAAGTGTACTCTTTTTTTCTAAGTTTATTGGTTTATCTTGAGAGAAAGAGAAAGTGCTAGTGGAGGAGGAGCAGAGAGAGAGAGAGGGAGAGAGAGAGAATCCTAAGCAGGCTCTACACTGTCAGTGCAGAACCCAATGTGGGGCCTGAACTCATAAACCGTGAGATCACGACCTGAGCCAAAGTCAGAAGCTTAACTGACTGAACCACCCAGGTGCTCCAAGATAAGTGTACTCTTAATCCCCTTCACTTACTACATTCTAGATTGTTTCTAGTTGATGAAGATACATTTATTGTAAGTTATAATTCATTATACCTAATACTTAACTATTTGCAAATCATCTTCCATCTCTAAGGAAATTCATGGAAATGGACATAATCATTAAGACAATATGACGGGGCGCCTGGGTGGCACAGTCGGTTAAGCGTCCGACTTCAGCCAGGTCACGATCTCGTGGTCCATGAGTTTGAGCCCCGCATCAGGCTCTGGGCTGATGGCTCAGAGCCTGGAGCCTGTTTCCGATTCTGTGTCTCCCTCTGTCTCTGCCCCTCCCCCGTTCATGCTCTGTCTCTCTCTGTCCCAAAAATAAATAAACGTTGAAAAAAAAAAAGACAATATGAAATATTTAAGTTTCCTAGATCGGAATAATTTAATAAGACTGATAATAGTTGACCTTCTTTATATTACTCTACTGGTAGTTGCATTTTTGCCATATTTCATTTTAAGAGGAAATGTAGCATTGTGGCGAAGAACATGATCTTAGGAGCCAGATCTCCTGAATTCACCTTTCGAGCTCACCAATTACTACCTACAGGTCTGGGCAATTTTACTTAACCATGTATATTTCCATTTACTCATGTACAATGTGGGAATAATAATGGTACATATGCATAAAGTTGATATGAAGATTAAATAAGTATATGGGTAGAGAATTTGGCTATGGTAAGCACTATGTATGTGACTTTTTTTTTGTATGTGACTTTTATTAGTATTAGTTCTTTGTAGTAAATGTAGGACTATTTGGCAATTCTTGTAAACCTAACTTTTTCCTATGGTTGTGCAGAAACCTGAATGTTGAGAAGGAGTCTGTAATATGAGAGTCGAGGGAAGACCATGTCTAGAAGAAGAAACAGCTGCAAAAGCCTTGAGACAGAGGTGGACTTGCCAGGTTCTTGTCTACTGTATTCTTTAGTGTAGGATAATATTAGTTGACCTGTTTCCTTCTGGAAAACCAGTGTCAGTTTCTGTGAGTCTTTTTTCTTGGGCTGGGCAGATTTCTCAAAGGAGGCTCAACTAATCTCTTCCTAACCATATAAGCCTGGCAACCATATATAAATCAAGGAAGGAGGCTTTCAGAAATTTTGATTTAAGTCTTCTGTTATTCAGCATGGTTCTCTATCTTTGATTATGACTGGAGTCTATCAGTCCAGAGGTCTTATGTTACTTTTCAGAGAATAAACATCCCTGTGTGTGTTGGCATGGGGGAGGGACAGTATATAGCTATATGTTGTGAAAATGGGCAAATGAAGATTTAATTGCTTTTAAATTATTTCCCACCGGGGCGCCTGGGTGGCGCAGTCGGTTAAGCGTCCGACTTCAGCCAGGTCACGATCTCGCGGTCCGTGAGTTCGAGCCCCGCATCAGGCTCTGGGCTGATGGCTCAGAGCCTGGAGCCTGTTTCCGATTCTGTGTCTCCGTCTCTCTCTGCCTCTCCCCCGTTCATGCTCTGTCTCTCTCTGTCCCCAAAATAAATAAACGTTGAAAAAAAATTAAAAAAAAATTATTTCCCACCAATTCTTCTATATTTAACAATCCTTCCATCCTCACTTCCAAAGGGACCCAGTGTCACAATTTCTTGAGACTTCTGGTATGATCTGAAATCTAATTTATGTTGTTCCTTTGTTTTTCCTACTTGTTTAGGATTCAGAGTTTTAGAGTATTCAATAGTTTCTATTTTTTCTTCCTTTCTCTTTGTCGTTTTTACCTTTTTAAAAAATTATTTTACTTTTGTTTTAGTGGGGTTTTGGAAGAGAGTGGAATAAAAGTCTTGTTTCAACCCACCATCTTTAAGTGGTGGTCTCTCACTTCCCTTCAACTTATTTAAGATACAGTTTCCATCTCCATTATACCACTAAAATATCCCTTGCTAAGTTACTAATGATTTGTGTTGTCATATCTGAAATAAAGGCCTCCTTCTCATTTTACTTGATATTTTAGCAGCATTTTATTATGTTGACTGCTCCTCTTTGAAACAGTCTGTCTTCTGAATTTCCAGATAGCACCCGCTTCTGGTTTTCTCTCTTTGATCACCTCCTTGTCAATATTCTAAGTTAGTAAATGTTGGAGTGCCTCAAGTCTCAGTTTTAGGCCCTCTTCTGAGCTCACTCTATACCATTTCCATAGACATCCTTATCCATGATTCTGTCCTCTGTTTCCTCCCATTTCCTCATGACTTTCAAATTTATGTCTCTAGCTAGGTATCACCTCTGAACCACAAATGCCCAGCATCTCTACTTGAATGTCTCAAAAAAGAACCTCCAAATCAACATGTTCAAAACTCAACTTAGCATCTCTTCTAACACGCATGAAACACACGCACCACCTGCCCCCAAATCATAGGTATCTTCTAAGCATTTCATATTTTACTAAACGACAACATCAGCCATGCTGCTTGTTTCTCACCCCATGTATCTAATACATCTCCATTTCTCTTGCCTTTACCTCTGTGTAGTGAGTTCCCACTTGGAGGACAACTGCTGTCTTTCCTGGAGAATTGAATGGTTCCTTAGAAGATTTTTTGTGAACAAGAAATCTACCTTGGTTGTTGCAAGCAATGAGATGTTGAGATTGTGGTCACAGCATAAGTTAGCTCATTCTGACTAATACAATACATGTCCTAGTTTGTAACTATACATTCCTTCCAGTTAATAATTTAATGTCTTCCTCCCTTTCAATTGTTAGCTTGAGTAGAGGAGAAATTGTTTCTGTGTTTTATGAACCTGCTACAGTCCTAGCACATGGAAGGACCTCAAAAGTATGGGTTCAATGAATTAATATAGTAAAAGACAACATTAAGCCTAATGTTATTGTTGACTCAGTTCCTCAAATAGGTAGCCATAAGTGTTGATAGAACAAATGAATAAAAGAGTTGATATTTTTGTTATAATTTATGACATTATACCAACGGAAGCCTTAAAATATGTAGATCTTCAATCGAGAAATAGGAATTAATGCTGGAAATGAGAAAAAAGCTGATATTGAGTTGTATTTTCTGAGAACCAGTTCTCATTTACACATGCAGTCAGCATCTATCCAAATTCTGATGTATAGGGAGCTTCGATAGCAGCTAGTTCATGTAAAAAGTCATTTGCTCACCTGCTTCTCAAGACAAGTGCTCTGGTCTGTGTTGAAATAAGGGGAAGTGAGGCAGTTGCTCTAAAACCATCTAGGGTAGCACTTGGTGAATAGCTTGTTACTCCGTCATCCCTCCTAAGGAATAATCTGGAAGTCCATATTTTAAGATAGCCTTCTCTGAAATACAGCTTAGCCTCACACCTCACTAATGCTTAAGAATTGCTCTTGCTGGCTTTTCTGATCTTTCCTGCTCTGGCTAACTCCCTGCTCATTCCCTAGATTAGTCAGAAGACTTTCTGTTCAAAGTCACTCTCAGCTGTGATGGCTTAAGGTCTTCTGAGGTGAGAGTCTCTTCTTAGTTGACCTTTCTCTCTTCTATCAGGAGTCCTCTGACAATTTCCAGGCACTTATAAACATTCATACATACAACAGACACATTGTAGTCTTGCTTGCTTTCTAATCTGAATAGCCTATATATCCAACCTTCAGGGACGGCTGTGAATTTTTTATTGTGTGCTCAAACCAGGAGGCTATTTTTAAACACAATTTACAAATTGGACTTTGGAAAATGAGGTGGACCAAATTCTAGCATTTACCACAAGTAAATGCCTGAAAGTCCATTTCATTAAAGAGTTTTTAATTAAAAAGAACAACCCACAGGTGCCTCATTGTTCTAGTGTACAGGATCATTCAGCAGCCTTTGGAGGAAACAGAAGAGTTGGCTCCGTGGTTATTGTCCTCCTGACAGAATTAACCTAGCAAAGAGCTGGGATGGCCATTAGAGGCCAAGGTAATTTTGTTTGAAGTGCTACCAGCCCCTCACTTTCATTTCTTTAAGTTTCCTAGAATAACAAAGAAAAGGGTAATTATGGCCTCAATTCTTTTATTTTCTTCAGACACCATTTTAATGTGAATCTCAAAGAATACCAGCTGAAAATATCACCATAGGAGAAAACCAGATGCAGAAGTGTAAATAAGGATAGAATTCTCTTTACTCCTAAACTGTAATCTGTGTGAAGGAAGGGGCAAAGATTAACACGCCTGATAACGTACATCAGATGTAACAAACTTTCAATCAATGTTTGTTGAATGAAATTCACAAAAGAGTTTTCAGTGTTTTCAATTAATAACTTATGATCTCAGAAAGATAAATTCCCAATGTTTTGTTAACTTATGATGGACTTCAGGTGTTGGTAAATTTTCTTC
The DNA here is from genome assembly GCF_022837055.1 of Prionailurus viverrinus. NCBI lineage: Eukaryota > Metazoa > Chordata > Mammalia > Carnivora > Felidae > Prionailurus > Prionailurus viverrinus. The sequence continues at coordinate 19,152,927 of NC_062567.1, forward strand.
TTCAGGCTATGAGAGTTTCCTCTGTCTCAGGTACTGAACATATTGTCCAATAGAGCTGATCAGTTCACTCAATTTATTAAAGGAAAACAATGACAGGACTGAATAGGAGGCTGGAGATAGAAAGCAGTGGGGATCAAATGGTCAACTGAAGAAGGCAGTTGCTAGAAGCAAAACTCTGTCAGTAATAATGATGAGCTTTACTTGAAATCAAAACCGCTTTGTAGATTTATTCATGCCTGTGTGCCTTAGAATGGAGGTCCCCACGCCTGTGTCTGCATCACAATAACCTGGGCAGGGATGGGGTCAAGTAAAAAGTGTTGATTCAGAAGCTCTAGTGCTAGGACCCAGGAATCTGCATTTTCTAAGTGGTTCACATGTCTGTGATGCACAGCTAGTCAGGAAACTCCATGCCTCTCAGCCTGTCTGTTATGAGTAGAGTGCCATGCCCTCCCCTTTGCGGAAGGAGGAGAGTCTTTTCTCAAGAACATCCATTGATGGATGAATGAATAAAGAAAATGTGGCATATATACACAATGGAATAGTATTCAGGCATGAAAAAAGGAAATCTTGCCATTTGCGGTAACACGGATGGAATTTAAGGGCATTATGCAAGGTGAAATAAGTCAGGCCGAGAAAGACAAATGCCGTACAATCTCACTTATATGTGGAATATTTAAAAAAAGAAGTCTTGGGGATGTAATGTACAGCATGACTGTGGTTAATAATACTGTATTGTATATTTGAAAGTTTCTACGAGTGTAGATTGTAAAAGTTCTCATCACAAGAAAAAATATAATTATGTGAGGTGATGGATGTTAACTAGACTTAATGTGGTGATCATTTTGCAATATAAATAAATATGAAATCATCACACCGTACACTTGAAACTAATATAATGCCATATGTCAATTATCTCCAACTAGAAAAAAAAAACTTCACAAAGGATCAGTTGTAATACACTGAAAGAGAGAAGCAAGTTCATGATTGACTGAGAGAAAGCTATAGGTATTCTTAAAATTCTTCTGATGTAAAAGTTGGGGGGAAACAAAATTTTATTAAGTCTATGTCAAAAACATTTTAAATTTTAATGTGGTTCTAAGAAGGTAGTAGTTGAAAAGACTTCAAGCGGGAGGAAGCAGAGAGGAGACAGGCCAGGAGAATCTGATAAGAAAGTGGGAGAAAACAGAAGGTATGGCTTGGGTCGCGTTCACTTGGACGCAGCAGGAGAAACCATCAGAGAAGGATCTCGCTGACCACTTACAGGGGGACAGCCAGGGCCAAACCCCTTCTTCCCCTGGCTCTACCCATGATATAGTGGGACCAGCTGCCTTCTGCGACAGCTCAGACAGTAGTTTGCCAGGTTGACCAGAGAAGGTAACTTAATCTTGCCAAGACTCTGCTGCCTCCTGCTTGAAGTCTTTTGCACTTAAAGTTGTGTCCTTTGCTGGTTCTCTGGGAATGGTAAACTTTGCCAAGCCTAAAAATCCTGGTGGTCGGTTGGTGTGCTTTCCCAGACACACCAGGCATACTAGAAAACTAGAAAATTCCCTGCCCCATTGACTCTATTGCTCTCCCAGTCTACTGTACAATCTCAAAGGACTTTCATATCTTTATCAGGATAGAAAACCTTCCTTTGATTTAAAGCTTCCACCTCTCTCCCCTGCTTACAACTTAATTACTTCAAGCAGCTTAGGGTTTCAGAAATCAAAAAACCTGAAAGAAATTCAAACTTACTCTGAGCCAGTGTTGTACAAAAAGCCTGACCACCATCTTGGAAAGGAGAAGAGAACATAAATGGTTTCGATGACTGTAACTGAAAACATAGTAAGCATGTGTGGATGTATTTGTGTGTATGTGCACACGTGCTATTTATGTGAGGTTTGTTGCATTTATAGATTTATGGTTCCTTTGTTATGATAGCAGCTGGAAGCCCATGGATTGAGATCCTCTGGACTAGAAGATCTGGAAGATCCATTCCAGCTCTTGTGTTTTGTGCTTTTAGGATCTCTTTGCCCTTTGTTACGACCTTGATTGAGAGCTTCGGCAACCTATAGCTTCTACAAATGGGCACTAAACTCTCTAGGTGCAACGACAGGAGTAACTTTGGATAGAATTGTCATTGTTGGTTGGTTGACTGATTTTTCTAACCTGAGGTGAGATAAAAATACTTTCGGAGTGCTCTCTGGACAAATCATGGCAACAACCCTCCACTAACCACATGCCTTGAGGCATTTCTTGCTCAGGTACCCAAGGGATAGCCAGTGCCTACAACAGCCACAGACTGTATTTCATGAGTTCTTCCACATAGAAGCAGCTGTTCTTTAATATTTCACATTGAAACCTCAATTTTATGACTTTTGGCCATGGCATGTTGCAAAGCTTTCAATCCAAAACACAAGTACAGTGTATACTTCAGAAAAGGTTATATGCTTACAGCAGCATTTCTAAATACACCTGTTGACAACATTTTAGAGATGGGTTTATTAGCCTCATAAAAGCATCACTGTGGTTAGACCGAAGTGTCTAAAATGACTTTCCTCTGATTTTTTTGGCAGCCAGTACAAAAACAATTACTCAGGGTCACAGACGTATCAGACTCTTGCTTCGGACTTAGGGTAGCGTATGGACTTTCAATGGCATATACACTCACTGCCATGTGCTCATTTGCCTAATGGCATTTGCAGCCATTGTGCTGAGTGTCACTGGTCTAATTATAAGAGGGGTGAGGGTGAGCTGGAGGGCTGAGGTGCACAGCAGCTCTGCCTCTCCCGCGTGCTGACGTCAGTGGCCTTTTCGCGTCAACATAGGGAGCAGCACGGAACAAACTAGGCCTCGCAGGGCCCTGCTTCCTTCTGTTCTGTGCTGCTCAACTTCCTTCTCCTGATGCAGCTGGAGTAAACACGTATGTTTTTACCTTTGAAAGTAAACTCTAAGTTACCCTAATGGTGAAATCTTTAAAAGTGTATACCTCTGGCTTCCTAGGTGATAATTTAATATCATTCCTCCTTGTTTCCAGCCTACCTGGAAACGATTCCATTTCACTTTGGTCCTTTTTTTTAGCGTGATTTCCGTGATATTGGCCCCATCAAAGCTGGCAGGATTCCCTTACCATCTGTAAGAAGTATATCTTTAGTGACATTAATAGTACATGTAGTAATGGCATGCCTATATGCAGGACTAACCATGTTTAAAATAAATAGATGAGACAAATAGAGTTTTGGGATTAAGAATTGTTATTCTAAGTACTTCCTCTGCTCTTTTATTTAGAAACAATTTAAGCATCCATTTTTTTTTAAAAACCATTCAAATACATTATTGCTATAGTAATAAAATAAAGAAAGGAATTGTTATAGCGCTAATCATGCGGACTATAACTATGTTTATGGCTTACTTTCAACTTGCTATGGGAAAAATAAAGGTCAAGAACCATTAATTTTTTTTAAATGTTCTTTTGTATCTTTTTTTCCCCTGGGGAAGGGTTCACTATTTTTGTGTTATACAAGGAATCTGACTCTTAAAAGTTCTTGCTAGGAGACATTGACGGAATGTTTGTGTCCCCCTAAAATTCATATATTGAAAGCTAACCCCACTGTGATGGTATCTGGAGGTGGGCCTTTGGGAGGTGATTCCTCATGAATGAGATTAGTGCTGTCATAAAGGAGACTCCAGAGGGTGCCCTCACCCTTTCTGCCGGGTAAGGACACAGATAACAGACAACAATCTATGAACCAGGAAACAGGCTGTCCCCGGACACTGAATCTGCCATGGCCTTATTCTTGGACTCCCCAGCCTCCAGACTGTGAGAGATAAATGTTTTGTTATTCAGGCCACCCAGTGTATGCTATTTCTTTTACAGCAGCCCTAACAGAAGGACAGTGGGACGTACCTTGTCTGATGACATAGGCATGACACTGGCATGAAGGAAGACAGACTTTGCCAAGACTTCAAGTTAACTTGGATCGAATGATGAAATATATAGACACAGAGGTTATGGTCATCATTTTATGGGCTAGAGCGGTGAGGTAGGCAGAATGGATTCCAGAAATGTCTGTGCTTCAATCCCTGGATTCAAGGGAAATTACCCTGGATTATCTGGGTGGGCCCAATTTAATTGCATTAATCTTTAAAAGCAAAGGACTTTCTCCAGCTGGAGTCAGAGACATGTGACAGAAGGGAGATTCAAAGTATAAAGAGAGAGCCTGCTGTTGCTGGCTCTGAAATGGAGGGGGTTTTATGGTGAGGATATAGCAAGGAAAGGAGGACCCTAGTCCTGCAGCCACATGGAAATGAACTCTTCCTATAATGGGAATGAGCCTAGAAGTGGATTCTTCCCGCCCCCCCCCCAGAGCTTCTGGATAAGAGCCCACACCAGCTGACATCTGACCTTGATTTCCACCTTTGGAAACACCGAGCAGAGAATTCAATCAAGCCACTAGGATTTCTAACAATAAGAACCAAGGGAACCAAATAGAAGCACGAGAAACAAAACGTGTTGTTTAAAGCACCTTTGAGTGCTCAGGGATTCCATTTGGGGTGAATGTCCTAGCTCAATGGTTCTCAGTCTGGATGCATTCTATAAGTACCTGAGGAGCTTTGTGAACCTGTCAGTGCCCAGACCACACTCTCAAAGTTTGTGAATTAATTAATTGTAGTCACTGCTCTTTCAGTGACTATAAAGTGAAATTAGAATTGATAACTAGTGGCTAACCCAACAACTAAGGCATTGGGTGACACAGGAGTGACTGAGACGGGTTTTCAATGCCTCCTAAAGACAATTGGTGTAAAACTTCATCAGTGTTTTTTAAATCACACCAATCCTGAATGATCTGCTGTAAAATTTCTTGAAACTTGTTGGAGGAAGGCATATATAAATAAAACTAAAGGCCAAACCCTAGTTTTACTTGAGGAATTTCTTCAGTGTTTTGTGTGTGAGAGAGAGACAGAAAAAGAGAGAGAAAAATCATTAATAATGTATTTTGAGCCCTCCAGAGAATTGATGATCTCCACATGAATTTCTCTTTTAATCTTCCCTCACCCCTGTCTTCAGAGAAAACCTTACTCATTCCTCACTTCCTTCCGTCTCTTCTTGCAAATGCAACTTTCTGTCCTCTGCCCCACAGATCTCACTTGAACGTCTTAATTGGTGCAAAATGTTCCCTAATTGACCTCAACCCACTGTCTATTCTGTAGACTTGTGTGCTCTGTTTTTGCACTACCTTAACTTGTGGTACTTGAATACTGTGTGTGTGTGTGTGTGTGTGTGTGTGTGTGTGTGTGTGTGCATGCACAAATAAACTATGGGCTTTCTGAGAAGAGGTACACATTCTCTCAGATTAATTTAATTCCTTTAACAAATTTTTATTAAACTCCTATCATGTATCAACAACTGTTCTAGTTGCTGGAGATATAAATAACAAAGTCTCACTTCTCATGGAGCTCACATTTGGTATTGGAAGGCAAATGCTAAGCAAGTAAATATATGGTGATAGTGATGAAGAAAAATAAAGGCAAAAAAAATGGAAAATGGAAAATGAAGGGCATAGAAGGAATGCTGTTTTGGATAAGTTGATATGGAAGGTCTCTGACAAGGAGATACAACAAACATCCTGGGGAATAGCGGTTCAGGCCAAAAGGACAGTGGAGTGTAAAGTCCCTGTGACATCTGGAGAACTGTGTGTGTGCCAGGAACAAGGAGGAGGCCAAAGGGAGATTAGCAGGTGATGGAACCAAAGAGATAAGTGGGGCCAGATCAGATAAGACCTGTAGGCTAGTATAAGGATTTTATTTTATTCTGAGAGAGTTAAGGAGATTTTGGAGGGTTTCAAGCAGAGAAAAGACATGATAACTGTCTTCTCTCTGTCCCCTGTCCTTGGATATTATATTCCTTGAAAAAAAAAATGTCACTCTTAACCATTTCCTTGTATGTATGCTGTGCTCTTCAAACTATCAAACTCAGAGCCTAGTAAGGATAAGTTTGCCTTCCAATTGCCACATCCAGTGCCTTTTTCCCCAATATTTATTTTTCTAGACTTTTGGCAACCTTTAATGCCTTTGACCATGGCCTCCATTCTGAAACTGAGAGCAGTCTGAAAATGCTCCTACTTCACTCTGAAATAAACTTATCTTGGCATGCGTGCTTCAAACCCTTGATGACTTTCTGCTGTGTACAGGGTAAGTCTGTGCTCTTTAGCCTGGTGTGAAAAGCCCTTCACAATCTGGTCCTAATTTATCCTTTCAAAAAAATTTTTTTTTAATGTTTATTGATTTTTGAGACAGAGCATAAGTGGGGGAGGGGCAGAGAGAGAGAGAGAGAGAGAGAGAGAGAGAGAGAGAGAATCCAAAGCAGGCTCCAGGCTCCGAGCTGTCAGCACAGAGCCCGACGTGGGGCTCGAACTCACGAACCATGAGATCATGACCTGAGCCGAAGTCGGATGCTTAACCGACTGAGCCACCCAGGTACCCCCAAATTTGCCCTTTCAAAATTTACTTGATGCGTCTTTATTTTCATGCATGTTCAATTTTTATAAACTTGATATTGTATTCTACTTTTTTTCACATCATGCTATTTCCATTTTGCTCTAGACTCCCCCCCCCCCATTAACCTCTTCCTCAATACACACACACACACACACAAATCAGTATTTTTAGTTTGGTGTAGATTCTTTCTTAATTTTCCCCATGTGCGTACAAACCTATACAAATAGAAATATGCGAGCATAGGATATTTGTTTGTAACTATGGAAATACCATGTGTGTATATTAGTTAAGGTTATCCACAGAAACAGAATTAATAAGATATATATATATATATATCAAGTCATATATATGTGACTTGAAACTGCAGTCATGAGTTCCAAGGCATTCTGGAGGCAGAATTCCTTCTTTCTTTGGGGAACCTCAGATTTTTTTTCTCTTAAAGCCTTCAGCTGATTGGATGAGGCCTACCCATACTATGGAAGGTAATCTGATTTACTCAAAGTCTACTTACCTAACTGTTAATCACATCTTAAAAAACCAATATCTTCGCAGCAACATCTAGACTGATGTTTGACCAAATATCCGGGCACCGTGGTCTAGTCAAACGGATACATAAAATTAACCATCACCATGCATTTCTTTACAGCTGTTTTTTTTTTCTCACAAACAAGGTATCATTGACATCCTTCCATGTCCATACCTACAGATCTTACTTATTCTTCTTAATAACTACATAACATTTCATATTTTCCATGTATTTTTAACAAGATCATGTACTATAGTTTATTTAGCCATTTGCCAATTGATGGACATTCAGGTTATTTTCAGTGATTTCTTTCCTCTATTATTTCCTATTATTTTCCTCTATTTTCAGGGAGGTCACTACAAATAATGCTACGCATTGCAATTATTTTAGTAGATAGCATTGGATTACTTTTTCAAACTGTACTATCCATCTTTCTACGAGCTGTATGTGAGAGAAATGTTTCCTTTGTTCTAGCTGACACAGAAAATTAGTATTCTGTGTAATTACCCTGTACACAATGGAAAGTCATCAAGGGTTTGAAGCACACAAGCCAAGATAAGTATATTTCAGGGTGAAGTAGGAGCATTTTCAGAATGCTTTCAGTTTCAGGATGGAGGCCATGGTCAAAGGCGTGAAGGGTTGCCAAAAGTCTAGAAGAATGAACATTGAAAAAAGACACTGGATTTGGCAATTGGGAGGCCAATCTAATGCATGGAATGTGGCATATTATAATACCTTTAATTGGTATTTTCCAGACTATCAGTGAAGTTGGGCATATTTTTTATGGATTGTTGTTTTTGAATTTATTTTAAAAATTGGATTGTATTCCTTTACATTTTTTGCATTGATTTCTATGCCTTTTTTAAAGATCCATTTAACTATTATAGAATTGAACTTTCGATCTCTCATGTGGTTTGCAAATAATTGTTACAGCCTGTCATTTGTCTTTTTGACATTGTGGAATCATTTATTGTTACAAATATTTTTCTTAAGTTTCTTTTTATAATCAGAACTGCCTTATGGATTATAGCTTTGGAGCTCCCCATTTTGCTAAAGAACTCTAAGTTTCATCTTGTTTTTCAATTCTTAAACATTTAAGTCTTTAGTTTATCTAGACTTTATTTTTGTATTTGGTGTGGGATGAGGTCTAAATTTGTTTTCCTCAAAATGGTTAGTCAATTATGCTAGCCAAATTCGTCAAAAAATTACTACATTTTAATTTAGAGGAGAGAGGGCTAAGTAAGCCATCCTTTCTCCTCTAACTTAAAATACCATTTTTGTTCCGTGTCAATTTCCCAAGGATACTCAGATCTTTTTGTGGATTCTCTATTGATTTTTCTGCCACTTCTATGTTAGTTTGATCAAAGAAACTTTAAAATAAGTTTTTGTGGCTGGTAAGGAAAGTCAACAACTTCTTCAGCCTCAAACACAATATGCTTTATTCCTATTTCTTTTAATTTCATAACACTATTGGAGGCTTATTTCTCCATGCAAACATCAAATTACTTTACCCAAATTCCAAAAATAAAATAAATAAAATAACTCCTACTGTACTAAATCAAACACGCAACCCTCTAAGATTTACTTATAATTACATTATATGTTATTTCAGGGAGGAACATTGCTGTGTTCATGATATTAAATCTTCCCATCTCAATAGAAAGTGCTTATTTGCTGAACCAATATCATAATAGTTGCTTCAAGTTGATCGGGCCTCAAGTAGAACTCGCCCATTGGGTCTGGATGATATTACTTCACTGATTTAAAAGCACTAAGATAAAAATAGGTGAAATTTAGTAGAGTAAAATTTCATATTTTCGCAAGTTTCTCTCTTTGCTGGATAAGGACCTAATATTTCCCATCAGTATATCCACCCTTTAGTATTCCAAGGAGCAAGGAATCTCCAGGAGACCAAGAGAGGTCAAGAGAGGTCAAGAGAGGGTACTGCTGATTCCTATGGGCAATTGCACCCTTGCCCCACACATGTCTTCCTGTGGTGGGAGGAGGGACCCAGTCCCCTGTGCACCCTACCCAGGCTTAGGAGGGAAGGTGCCACAAGAGGTTCTCTGGGGCTCCTCTCCCTCACCTGAGCCTCCTGGCCTGGCCACACTGTTCTCAGACCTTTGCATCCTGTAGATACCCAGCAATTGTGCCATGGCCGGGACAACATGAGCGGGCCTGGCACTCTGCAGCCTTGTCCTTCGTGGCGGCCTGGTATGCAAGTTCTCGTGTTTCCTCATTTCCCTTGAGTTCAGGCCTGTTTGTTTTGTGTTCTTTTTGCCCTTTCTCAACCCATAAAATAACTCCAGAGCACATGGTTTTCTTCATCACTGAGAAAGCAGCCCAGATAGATGGCTGTTCAGTTAAGCCAGTCCAGGCATGAAGGATTCGAAGACAGACCAGTGAATAGCCTGAGCAAAGCCAGGGCAAAAATCGCCCTGGCCCAAGGGCACAGTGACTGTCAAGCCACTGCTCACATTGTGCCCGGGGCTCTGGGAAGAATGAGCAAGTATATTTGCCTGAATCTCTGTCCTTGTCTGTATTCTCTCCGTATGGATATTACAAAAAAAAAAAAAAAAAAAAAAAAAAAAAAAAAAAAAGAATTGTCCATCTGTCACCAACCCATGGCTCTCCTGGCAGTCTGCCTGAGTCAAGCTGCAGTAGTTACTTCCTTGTTCCTTCTGCAGGTTGACATTTTCCAACATCTGCAGCCTCAATGTTGAGCAAATAAATGGCTGTCAATTCGCTCAGAGGGAATAGTCTTCATTTCTCTTGTGACCTATGTCTAGAACACATGGCAGGGCCTGAGCTGTCTGTCCTCTTTATTAGCAGAGTCTCCCAGCTCTCAGGTCTGGTGCGTGGTCGGATGTTTGCAAAAAAGCACTTTATTGGACGTAGTAGCTAATAAAAAGTTAGCATTTGGTATCACAAGTTGGGGCTACACTCTGAGTGCATATTTTTGAATAACATTTGAAGAAAACGTCTTTCCTTTGGAAAAGCTAAGAATGCCTTTTTTAAAAATAGACCTATTCTAATGTCAATTTTCTGCCTGAATAAAAGTGAATGAATATTAAACATTGCTGCAGGCCATCTTGTCAGTGGCATTAAAGATTCTCTGCTATAATAAATAATTCTGTAAAAGCACAAATTTTGTCTAAGCAACGTTCAGCCCCATTTTTTATAATGTATTTTCAGTCCAGGGTACATATATTTGCAGCTTAATGTGTGAACATGAAATGTAGGTTTGCGAATGAAGCATATATTTTGAAATAGCGGTATACCCCTGTAGAAAAGGTGGGCCAGTGGCTAAATGGAGAGCAGACGATTCCTCCTAGTAGGAAGGTAGTGTATGTCTTGGAGGAAAAGTGAGTCATATCCGGCACTACTGAATTGTTATTCACTTGAGTAACACATTAGGTGTCTGCTGAGGGAAATGTGATGTGTCGTGTAAAAAGAGCATTGGGCTCAAATCAGCAGCCTTGGTTTCAAGAAGGGGGCGGCTTTGCTACTCATCAACTGTGTGACCTCAGGCACCTTATTTATGCTTTCTGAGCATCACTTTTTATCGACTACAGAAGGGAAGTATCCGACTATGTGGGAGTTCTAAACCGCATTATTTTACACATTGGCGTGTCTTGATCGATGCTGAGGTAAGTAATTTATTGCTACTAGAAATAAAGTCCTGACGCTTGCAAACAATTTATGGTTGTAGCACAGATAAGTTTAGTTAGCCCTGTGATGTCATTCTCACCAACTTGGCTTCTGAAGTGGTTTCTTGAGCAAGAGAGAAGGTGTGAGTTGTGGCCGCCACCCTGGTAAGACAAATGTCACTGCCACCAAAAACTTCCAAATGACCAATTTCATTATTTACATGACTAGAAAATGTTTTCATGGATACCATTCCCAAGAAGTTTCGGGATATTTGCCTCGCTTCCATACAAATATTTCTTGTCGGTGTTTTCTCAGTATTTTGCCCACATCTGGACATAGCATGAAGAAGCCAGTATATTTTGTAATCGTTTTATTTTAGAGAGACAGCATGAATGGGGGAGAGGGGCAGAGTCGGGAGAGAGAGAGAATGAATCTCAAGTAGGCTCCATATTCAGCACAGAGCCCAATACAGGGCTCTATCTCAGGATCCTGGGATCGTGACCTGATCTGAAATCAAGAGTTGGATGCTTAACCAACAGAGCCACCCAGGTGCCTCAGAAGGCAGTATCCCTTAAATGTGATCCACCTTGTGTGAACTACTGGGCTGGATTTTTCCCCCAGCATTCCCTCCAGTGAACTACCCCTTATGCAGTTAACAAGGGAGGACTTTCACACATGCCAAGTGGGGTGGCTGAGGGAGCAGATGCTAACTATATCCAGAGGTAGAAATGTATCTGGAAGCAGAAGCATCTCTGGAATGTTTCTGCTGCTCTTCTGATGCTGGGTATTTGCTGCTGGCTGCCTGATCACAGAGTCTGATTCCCTTACGTTTGAGGACTTGGAGTTTCAAGCTCCATATTTGCATCTTCTAGCTTTTCTTTGCCTTAAGGCATCTTAATACAGGTATGTGATATGGGTTGAGCCGTAATGAATCTCCTTTCTTCTCCTGCCTGCTCCACCCATAGCCCACCTGCTCCCACTGAACACACAACTTAAAGAAACACCAATAAATGGACAGGAGAACACCAAAGAATGGTGGAAACAGCCAAGGTAGTGAGGACTCAGCCAGGTCTGGGGGCTTCTTTAACTGCTTCTTCTTTGCCAGGCAGGGGGTAAAATTTTCCATACGTTGATTTGTTGATGCACATGACTCCGTGAGGTAGGCATTAATATCCACATTTTGTAGGTGAGAATGCTGAGGCTCAGAGAAATTAAGTAACTTTTCACCCAACTGGTAGCCACTGGATAAGATTCACAGGCAGGCAATTCTGGCTCCAAAGTCAAGGCTCTTGACGACTCTTCTTACCACGTCATCTGTACTGCGAGTTAACTGAGCTTCTGCAGCTATTTTCACCTAACTGTCCCATGAAGTCACTCTTATTATCCAAACGCTACATTTGAAGAATCCAGGGATCTGTGAAATTAAGTAATGTGACTAAGGTCACGTGGCTGGAAATATTGACAGGCAGTGAAGGAGCTGGGATTTGAATGTAGGTCTGGGATCTGATGTAGGAAATGTAAGAGGAACACAAGAAAGCGAGCATCAGTACCTTCCTTTTGGAAGGCCAGGACTTCCCAGAAGCAGATGAAAGGAGACCACTCCTAGAACGAACCTGGAAAGGACGGATAGATTTTGTCTAGGAGAAATACTTAGAGGAAGTTGATAGGAAGCTAAAGAAGTTCAGACATTAGTACTAAGCCCCATTCTCGATGTACAGAAGAAGTTTGCTCTCAGCTTCTGGAAAGAAAAAGCTGCAGCAGCTGACTGTGTACCCTCAGCCTCGCGGGGACAGTCCCCCGCCCCGAGACTGTGTTGTGCTAGCCTCGCTAAGACTGCCAAGAGCTTCATTTACCGCTGCTACAATATCTCCACTAGCTAGTGTTCACATTAAGGGAAACAATTAGAAACTTAATTGGTTTTTTTTTTTTTTCCTTCCTTGCTTCTCTATTTCA